>NC_050193.1:28467677-28580177 GCF_008315115.2 Sander lucioperca | reverse complement strand
CCATTCTCTTGACAGCTTCAGTCCCCTCTCTGTCTGGCCAGCAAGTGACGGGATGCTGCTACATGTTTTGCAGCCCAGTTATCTTTAAAAACGAGCCAGCTGTTCGTTACTCATGTTATTGTAGACGTCGGTATCATTGACTAAGATAACTTTAAGGTTGGTAGCTGCAGACTCCTCATTAACGCGTTAGTTTCTAGGTTTTCAGCAGTGAAAAATCTGTTACGTTGGTAGAGTACCGGCTACATGCGAGAAGTAAGTAAGCAAGTAAGTAAGCAAGAAAAAGTGCAGGTACGCGTAAGAGTAAAATGTAGAAGTGCCGGTACTGCGTACCGGTGAGTACCGGCCCACTTCGAGCACTGTTATAAACAAAGTCTTTCCTTGTAACAAAATATCTCAAAAACTGATAAATCCAAACTGTAAATCCAAAAGGGCAAACGCTGCTTTATGCCTTTTTGTTATTTCTTCTGTAGAGATTTTCAGTTGTAACGGTGCTTTCACCACTGTGTTGTTCAGCTGTCCCGGCCGGGGTGATTCCCAGCTACTTCCTTCCCCACACTCTGACCCCCACCACACCCGGAGGATCGTAATCTCTGGCGTCCCGCCTCTGCCCTCTGAAGGTCCCTCCTACATGGCTGAAGGAGGATACGCTCACCTGGAGGACCCAGAGGTACCTTCCACTTAACAAACATGCTCACACAATTTTAGTGCGAGTTGAGGGACTTATCATTTGGCGCTTTCAAGTTCAGGCTGCCTTAAAACTCTAAAAGACCATCCATAATGGTGGCTACATGCAATTGCGTAGTAAAACCATCTCATTGTTTTTCCTGTTGTCTTTTTTTTTTCCTCCCCTCAGATCTATTTCTTGTGCGTGACAGAAGTGTGCTTGGCTGCAGATGGTGACTGCACTGTCGGCTGCATCTACAGTAAGTTTAACACCGTGGAAACATAGAGGAGAAACTGAGGAGTGGGCGAGTATATCAGGACGTTAACAAGGTTCTTGTACATCAATTAGAAATACACTTGCCTAAAGGATTATTAGGAACACCTGTTAAATTTCTCAATGCAATTATCTGATCAACCAATCACATGGCATTGAATTGTTGAATCAATGCCACAAAGAATTAAGGTAGTTCTGAAGGTGAAGGGGGGTCAAACACAGTATTAGTAGGGTGTTCCTAATAATCCTTTAGGGGAGTGTATATTCATTACAGTTTAAAGACTTGTGGGTTCCAGACTTGAAAGGTTTAACGCGACAGAAAACTATTGTCCCTACAAATAGCCACAACCAACAATCAGTGATTCACTGAGCATTTTCTACACAGAAGCTGCACAGATGGATTCCTTTTGAATGTGCTAAATGTTTTGTGGCTACATAATTGTCCTTCCCCATTACACAATTAAGTCATTATATTTCCCTTTGCATAATTCCAAAGCTATTTACAATCGGCATGCCTCTGCTAAAAGCCGACAACACAGTATGCCACATGAGGCTTCAGAAGAATCAAATGGGTAAAAAACACACAACATGGGTAAAAATGGGATTTATCAGCTTTAGCCGCTCTGTATGTCTTTAGGAATTGCACATCACAATAACTTCTTTTTTTTTTTTTGTCCTCATAGGTCCTGACTGACGTGTGAGAAATGAAATAAAGACTTTCACACAACTGCACTCTTGTTTTGTTTTATGGAAATAACATACGCAAGTCTTTGTGGAAAAGAGGGGGAAATCCCTATGGAATATTTATTTAAAAACTTGTGAACTTAAAGACAACATAGTGCAATGCAATAGTTAGTACTACAGAGTGCAGAGAATGAAAACAAGCAATACAAAAACAGGCCACTAAATGTACCATTTGGTCACAGAAGATTTTGGCAGGAATGGTTAACTATAATGTCCGTTACGGCACAGTGTTTCCCTCTGCATCAAACCGTTAACAGGAAGGCAGCACTTAAGGCTTCACAGCTCCAAAACAAAAGTCAGTTTAACCGCCCAAACAGTGACTGAGGAAAGCCTGCAGAATATTTGTCACACTAAAGAAGGCCTTTGACTTTGTTTTCTGACCAGTTCTGTGGTCTGGACAAACCATCATAAAAAAAAAAAAAAAGAAGGAATTAAATGGAATGCAATTTATGCAAAGCTACAGCAAAGGATAAATTACTCATGTACCAATTTACCATTACATCTGCTATAGCATAAAATAAATTGGCATTAACATGAAAGTGAAGTAAGAGGTAACCGTTCAGTCATTTCTCCCTTACATGCTTAATGGCTGCTGTGATGATTCAGAGTCACACCTTAAACATGTGACGAGATTAAATAAAGACTTGAAAATTGGTTGCCCGGATAGCTCAGTTGGTAGAGCAGGCGCCCACATGTGGAGGTTTACTCCTCGACGCATCAGTTCCAACCTGCAGCCCTTTGCTGCATGTCATTCCCCCCTCTCTCTCCCCTTTCATGTCTTCAGCTGTCCTGTCAAATAAAGGCCTAAAAATGCCCAAAAAATATTCTAAAAAAAACAAACTTTAAAATAATCCCTTTTTCATTTATACATAGAATATTAGTTCAAACAGATATATATCTGCCAGTGGCTCAGTGAGTTTTTAACTCCTCCACATGAAGACAAAAACACAAACTTCTGCAGCCGTGTCATTACAGTACAGAACTGCTAAAACGTAACAGACGTGGAAGTTCTATTTAAGCAAAAGGTAGCTTTTTAACAGTTTGTTATTAAACAGACATGTCGCTCTCACCCTCAGATTACTTATCGCATGCCCACAATGATGTAGAGGCCTGTCAGGCGAAACCACAGTGGCTGTCTAGCTGTGACAGCAGATGAATAGCCAATTATAAAGCAACATCCATTTCACCAAGAGATACTGCATGATTATTAAAGCAAAAGCACAATAAAATATTGGTTGTCAACAGCCCTGCTCACAATGGGTCACATTTTAGCACAGTGGGTTTTAGGATAAAAACATTCACTTAAAAACAATTCAAAAACAAATGGGTAAACATTTGTTTGCTGGTTAAGCCTGAATTCCAGCGATGGTCCTCGTTGAGGCAGAGGAGGGTAAGGGTTGAAAACCGAATCGTCTTGTTAGTATACAGTGGTATAGTACGCACTGACCTCCTGCTGGCTTCTCTTGGTCTGTTTCAGGAGCACAATGGTGCAGACCAGGGCCATGATCTGTCATGCAGACACAGGGAGGAGGGGAAGTAAAGAGCAGGGATGGGACAAAGCAGTGCAGGTGATCCACCTGCTTCCTGAATCTCATCTCCATGATTACACCAGCCACAGAATTTATTAGTTAACAGCCCATGTTACCTATTAGCATGCAGCTACACAATGAGAAGCTTGTGCAGAATAAAAGAAATTCAATGAGGAATAAGTAGACACATAGGGTAAAATCCAACCCTGGGTATGTTTTCTTTAACTGTCTATATATCTGCATCTCTGAAAAAAAGAACCTCAGGAGCAGCTAATTTTTCTGTTTTTTACACTGGTGGGACAGCAAAATACAAACATCAATTTCCAGTTAGTGGAGAGTTTTTTTAAAAATTTTTTATTAATGTAGCTAAGTGATGCGTTTTTTTGTTTTGTGTGCAAATGTATTATCCTAATAAGAAGCCAATTACGTTGCACAGCAGCTAGATTCTCTGGACATACGTGATAACCCATTTCGTCGGAATTTAAGTAATGTTGGGGGGTGCCGGGTGAGGAGCTTCCTGCCGCTACGGCCGTGGTTTACGTGTGTGTGGCGGCCGCGACTGTTCGTTCAAAACAACAATTCTGGACGTGATAGACGGACGGGCCATCCAATCACCTGCCAGGTATTTTTTTATGCCTGCTCTTTACCAAACAGGTTCTGATGACGGCTTCTCAGAAGGTTTCTTTGTAACAAACCATCTGGCTCGTTAGGTTATATAAGCCGTTGCTCTTTGACTAAAAATATGTCTGCTGTCATCCCCCTACTGGAAAATCTTGCACATTAGTTTTTTACCAACAATCTGTGGTAATAAAAATATATACCAGCAGCACAATTTAAATAGATGAAGTAATGTTAAAATTTTGCCTTAGGTCTTTTAGGGTGGATTTTTCCTATAAGGGAGCTGAAGACGGTGCAGTGACCATGCAGAGAAGAGAGAATGGATACAAACAAATGTGTGTTCTCTATGCCAGAGTGTTGATGCATGAAAGTAAGAGTGAAAACCAACAGTAGTGCACTAAGACTGAGCCACAGGGATGTTGGCCATAGAGAGAGGGGTGAAGATGACTGGGTCCTGGTTAGGGTAGAGGAAGGGGTCGGAGACAAATTCACACTGAGACGGTTGAGGGTTAGCCACGACAGAAGTGGAGTGAGTCAGGATGATGTACTGAGGAGATGAGGCAGACTGACGGATCTTTCTACTGAGCGTTGTGCTGCAAATCAGAGCTATGATCTTTGGAAAATCAATGATGGGGAGAATGAAAGAGAAAAAAGGAAAAAAAATGTTTTAAAAACAAACAAAGGGGGAGGAGTAATGATTGAGAGAGACGGAGGGGAGCAGAGGGATTAAAATGGACATTTACTTTATGAACAACAAGAGCAGACCACAATGTTAAGCAAGAAACTGAATGGAGCTGGGATTTTTTTTATTTATTTATTTTTTTTCTAACCAGTATATAAGAGTGACTTTTCCTTCTTGTCCCCACATCAGTCAGTTTTGATTTATTTGATGCTAATTACATGCTGGATAGTTTTACATGATGTACTGTTGTATGCAGTGTAGAGTCTGTTTTAAGGCTCATTAGTTTGGGTTTTTAGGCATGACATTGTATAAGAGTTGTATTGAAGACGGCTCAGACTATGGTTTGACTTTGGCCCAATCCCATTTCTTATTTTTACCCCTACCCCTTGTTTTCAAATGCCCCTCGCTACAGATTACGAGGGGTAGTGGTTAAAATCTTCCTCTATGGAGTAGGACAACCGTGATTCATCACCTCGTCTCTGAAAACATTGCAACACATTTCTAAACCGGCGTTAATTTCACTTAAGTAAAAATACTGATTCTCCAAAGTTCAGATGAAAAATCTTTAGAATATGCAAATTAATCGTTAGATTAATCGACTAATCGGGAAAAAAAAACTTTAGATTAATTGATGACAAAAATAATCGTTAAGGACAGCCTTAATATGTATTAGTCTCCTTCTCCATAAACAACATGAAATCAAGGAGAGGGTTAACTTTTCCTGCTACAGATTTCCCACCGTGGTCAGAAAGAACAGGAGGAGACGCTGTCACTCTCTCAACCGCACACACACACCGGCCCTGCTATTCTCTTAAAGCGTAACTCTCGCCAAAATGTAACCTAGGGTCTTTTTGTGAATGTACCCGAGTCAAACTTTCGTTTAAAAGGATATTTAGGACGGAAGCGCTACTTTTAAGATTTACCGTATTTCCGTTTTTAGGTCAAATGGCCTTTTGAATGGGAGTGCTAGGGACACTTTTATGCTAGCCTCAAAATAGCTATTTTTAAACCACTAAGAAGGCTCGACACAACATGAGACTTTGCTCCAAGTATCACCAGGGGCTCTACACCTTAACGAAAGCATTGACAACATTGGTTGTGTTCACAAAGTTTACTAAAAAGAAAGGTTTCGAGCAACTCACCGTAGCTCTTGTTCTTCCGGTCGCCGTCAAAAATAGTCGAGGGAGGAGAGTTAAGATGGAAAGCTCCAAAAGCTTAGTTCCATTTAAATGCACGGATAATTTGTTGTTTTGTCGTTAGTGAAACACAATATTGACTTTGTAGTTGAAAAAGGAGCCTCATATAAGAATGACATTTCCTCCTATGGAGTCCATTCATTCGCATTCGGAGATCGACTATTTTTGACTGGGAAAATGGCGGATAGCGTAAACAACAACTGCTAACGTGAGTTGCTCAAAACCTTTTTTAATATATTTGCCAGTGATTGTCTTAACTGCATATTACTCCAGTGATGAAATAAATCCATATCATAGCCATTTAAGTTTTATGTCAAGTACTCAAGTAAAAATACTAATTCTCCAAAGTTATAAGTAATAATATGCAAATTAATCGTTAGATTAATCGAAAATCGATGACAAAAATAATCGTTAGGGACAGCCCTAACATGTATTAGTTCTATTTAACTGTTTTGTAATATTACTAATATAACACTTTGAATTTTTTAATTATAAAAAACCCAAAACAATGAGCCATTGGTGTATGTAAATTAATTATTTTGTTTGGTCAATAATCTTGTAAACTCATTTTTCGTTCACCAGCCTATTTCTGCCGAAATATTAACACCATTTAACCCTCCTGTTGTCTTCGGGGTCAAATTTTATTTGATTATTATTGAAATTTGATAACAGAAATTTGGGTTTCCTTCAACCAAATTGTTAAAAAAAAATAACGTGGATGGTTCCATACAACGCTCTTCACAAGTTAAATAACTGATCAGTTCACTATTTTCCTTGAATTTGGGCTTTTTATTTAATTTTATAGCATTTGAAGAAAAATACTGCTTAAAGAACTCTGAAAAAAGTGACAAACGTAGGGAAAAAAAAACAATAAAAACGTCCAAAAAAACGAAAGCTTAAAAACTTGGTCAAAACAACAACAAAATTGACCCAAAAAAATCGACAAAGAACTTCGGGAAAAGTGACAAAAGTGTCTGGAGGTTTTAACTAGAGATGGTCCGATACCATTTTTTGCTTCCCGATTCCGATACCTCAACTTGCGTATCGGCCGATACCGAGTACTGATCAGATACCAGTGTGTCATATATTTTATTATGTTTTAACAACTACTATCCCTGTATGGATGTGATATGATTTCTATCTTTGTTGTAGTAGTCTGGCTCAGGTTAAACTCTTTGTGAAACATGAACAAACACAAACAATGAACGCCACAGAACTTTCTTTTATTATCCAGTTTGACAGTCAGTTATAATGGAAAAAAAACATAAATAAACTACTTTAACGTAGATTTTCTTTAGGGCTTTATTACGTGGTATCGGATCGGTGCATAAACTCCAGTACTTCCTGATACTGATACCAGCGTTTTAGGCAGTATCGGAGACGATACCGATACTTGGATTGGTATTGGAACATCTCTAGTTTTAACTTTAAATTTTGACCCAGAAAAACTAAAAGTTGCATGGTCTACGGGAAGACAACACAAGGGTTAAGTGTAGAAAGGTGCAGCATGCAACTCATTTACTTACCAAAAGAACTCCCGTTCCGACAAAGATGCCCATCACCAGTGCCACTTTACGGTTAAAGACATCCAAGATGAGCAGAGGACAATTCTGTAGGAAGACCAAGACAGGAGAGGCTGTTAGCAGCTAGCGCCCTCTATACTGGAGCTAACCCAGAGTCTACACGTTTCTTCAAACCCCTTAGTTTTCTTGGCACCAACTTACAGGCTGCTGGATCTTCTCCCAAAACCCATCTGCTTTGGGACAGGTGTTTTTGGCCAACTCTAACACCACGACCCCGGTCACTCCACAGCAATGAAGCTACAGAGAGCGGAGATGAAGGGAGATTAGGAACACTCAAAATCATCCAATGTTCATGTTTGAGATTCCAAATTACATCATAAATGTGGAGCCCTAAGAAGTTGGTAATCATGACATACTATGAATTATGTCAATAAATTGTCTAAAATATACAGATAAGGCAATAGGAAATTATAACACAAGTTATTCTAGTAATGTGTTTTCATTTATATATTTTACACAATTTATTTACATGATTTCATAATTGTCTTTTAGTCATTTAACATCGAACACTTCAGGCGTCCATGTCAGGAGGTAACACAAGTTGCAAAAGCACCAAGTTCAAAAAGACATTAAGACAAACGTTGAAGTTAATAGTTGAACTGTGCTTTTTATCAAACTGGAAGGGAGGAAATAACGTTTGTGATTACCATTTTGTGGATGAATGTGAGAGTGGCACCAATGACTGGGTCTCCACTGTTCAGATACAGAACATACAGGCTACCGTAGAACTCCACAATGTGCTGTCCAACCTTAATAAACACAATGTTATGATCATAAATATAAGGTATTTACTGATTTATGATTTTACTATTTTTTCATCATATGTTTGTTTGTCCCTTCTTTTCCATTTGCCTCTTACCTGTTCCTTACTGGAATAAGCAACCACTCCAACAGCAATTTCAGCCACTGCCAGAATGGTCAGAAGGACCGAGAACTGAAAGAAAGGGGATTAAAAAAAGTAAATAAACCTAATTAGAACATCTTAATGGTACAGGTTAATGACTTGATGAACACAAACATTCTACTATGCAGTAGAACTACTATGCATGTGCATCAAAACAATGATATGCAAATATGCTTGTTTTTGTTTTAACCTCTTTGTAGGAAGAATGCTGAACCTTTGTAGAAATATATAATATTTTAATGAGCAATATTTTCCACTCTGTTATAAAACCTCTACAAAAGGTTGGTAGCCTTAGTGGTCCCCTAATACTGTATCTGAAGTCTCTTTATATAGACCTTAGTGGTCTCCTAATACTGTATCTGAAGTCTCTTTATATAGACCTTAGTGGTCTCCTAATACTGTATCTGAAGTATCTTTATATAGACCTTAGTGGTCCCTAATACTGTATCTGAAGTCTCTTTATATAGACCTTAGAGGTCCCCTAATACTGTATCTGAAGTCTCTTTTATATAGACCTTAGTGGTCCCCTAATACTGTATCTGAAGTCTCTTTTATATAGGCCTTAGTGGTCCCCTAATACTGTATCTGAAGTCTCTTTTATATAGGCCTTAGTGGTCCCCTAATACTGTATCTGAAGTCTCTTTTATATAGGCCTTAGTGGTCCCCTAATACTGTATCTGAAGTCTCTTTTATATAGACCTTAGTGGTCCCCTAATACTGTATCTGAAGTCTCTTTCCCAAAATTCAGCCTTGGTGCAGAATTACAGCCACTAGAGCCAGTCCCACAATGAGCTTTCCTTAGGATGTGCCATTTCTGTGTCTGTAGCTTTAAATGTTATTGAGGAGGAGAGGGGGGGGGGCAAGGTGGAGGGTGGGGGTGTGGCCTTGACCAGTTTGCGGCCACGGTTGTAGCTTAAGGCCACGTCCACACGTACCAAAACAATCTTTTTCCCCGTCTTCCCTGGAACCGTGTCAAAAAAAAAAAAGTGCGTCCAAACGGATCCATTTGTAAAAGACAACGCGCTACTTCATATTCCAGGCCGCGCTGTTTCTGCTACAGAAATTCACCAAAAACAGAGAAGAAGAGCATAGTCTTCAGTCACTCCCAGTCATAACATGATAGACTATAATAACTTTCACCACTGCTCATTTTATAAAGGCCGCCGCAAGAAAACGTGTCTTTGTTTACATTGTATAATGTGCTGTTGGATTGCTTTTTATTTTGCAATTCTGTCTGCTCTATGATTGCAGCGCGCTAGCTAGCAGAGCTAACGTTAGCTCTGCTAGCAAACATCGGCAGTCAAACAAACATCAATGAGCCAATGTCTTTTTGATAATCTACATGTTTTTCTTGCGGTAACCTTTCTACAATAAGCCGTGGTAAACGTTACTATAATCCGTTCAAGGAGTTGATAAGCTGACAGATTAGCTAGCTAGTTGATAAGTTGTCTACTTCCACTTTATAAACAGCTAACCATAGCAGCTAACGATTTGAACGATCGGCCCAAACAATGCAAAACGTGCGTTTGCATCAAAAAGCGTCTCCGTGTGGAGTGTGAAGCTGTGGGCAGCGGGCAAAGCAGAGAAAGGGGAGGTAACCTTTCTCCTTATGACGTCATAAAGGGAAGATTCCAGATCGGCCCATCTGAGCTTTCATTTTCTCAAAGGCAGAGCAGGATACCCAGGGCTCGGTTTACACCTATCACCATTTCTAGCCACTGGGGGACCATAGGCAGGCTGGGGGAAGTCATATTAATGTTAAAAAACCTCATGAAGTGACATTTTCATGCCATGGGACCTTTAATCTATTCATTTCTGTCCACTGAGCCATATAACTCGCAAAACTCTTGATTAAGTACAATAAGTAAGGATTTAGAGCAGACAGATACACTTCATAAAACATGTACGGAAAAGCAGGAGTTTCATTAATGAGTCATAATTAGAGTGTTGAAGCCTGCCTCTTCCAACAGCACACAGCAGGCTCTCTCAGCCTCCCGCCTTTATCAGTCCCTCCAGAATTGTGATCGCATAATTCAATCGATAATCAGCCAAAGTCTGCATATTTATGCGAGGGCCGCATTTTTTCAAATACGCCGCACTTTCGCCGCATAAATTGCCGATTTCTGCGCAGAATATGTGGGGCTTGCATGATTTCATAATCCCCGCATTTTCGTTGCAAACAAGTCACACATATCTTAGCAGAAAGTTGAAAAATGTTGCGTTTACTTCACACAAGAGCAGCCATTTTCCCCTGTTGCCATGGGAACGTTATGAAGTGACACAATTACGCGACGTGAACATCATCGAGAAGCTGCAAACCCCGCGATGAAGCCATGATGAAACCGCAGTTTTTGCAAGTTCTCGCAATTTCATTGCATAAAATTGCATAAATATCCCGCATATTCCATCGCATTTTTTAAGAAAACGTGCCGCATAATCAAGGATTTTTGCCCGCAACAATCACAAAAAAACTCCGCATTTTTCTGGAAGGACTGCTTTATGCTACAGTATGTAAACGTTTAGGAAGGCCTCTGACCTGCTGCAAGAACACTGCGATGAGACTGAGATAAACGTTTCATGTGTCTTCTCCTGACACGTATAACTGGACAATACCATTAATCAGGAAATCAGAGGACATAATCACAGATACTTAAAGTGCCCATATTATGAAAAAAATCACTTTTTCTGGGATTTGGGGTGTTATGTTGTGTCTCTGGTGCTTCCACACACATACAAACTTTGAAAAAAATCCATCCATGCTGTTTAGAGTGAGATACGGTTTCTGAATGTGTCCTGCCTTCAGTCTCTGGGTGAGCTGTTCAAAATCGGCACGGCTTGTGACGTCACAAGCCGAAACGAGCAGGCTAACCGCAACCATTAGCTCGTAGCGTTAGCATGCTAACGCTATGGCTAACGCTAGCATGCTAACGCTAGCATGCTACCTCGTTCTCAATAGCAAAGCACTGCTACAACATACACAAGTTCACCATAATCTACAAAAGAACTACTTCCATGTGCGCCCTCATTTAGAAGTCTCCCAGCTAATCCTGCCTTGTAACTGACCGAAGTTGTAGAAACAGCCTTTCTTTTACTGTATGTAATGGAGCTAGCTAGCTGACATGATCTACATCTGAGCTACTGGGCATGTGCAGTGCAATCAAAGATAGTACAGAAGAAGAAGAAGAAAAGAGGTCTCACTCTGTAGCTAAAACAGAGACCAGCTGAAAAGAGGATCTGCAGCAACGAGCGAGAGCACTGCAGTACAACACAAATATGGTGTTTTTTGAAAATTAAACCATGTAAACCTATTCTGGTACAACCTTAAAATACAATTATGAACCTGAAAATGAGCATAATATGGCTGCTTTAACATACTGTATGTGTGCGGGTTTGATTTTGCAACATATTTTAACTCCACTGCTAAATGAATTATTATACCCACATTGTTGGGGATACAATGTTGCGCACTAGACTCAGTCTTTGCACATACGTGCATAAATCTTGTCATTTTCAGAAAGGAGGATGAATGAAAACAAGTTGCCAAATCAGGACAAAGGTCAAAAGTGCAAAATCTCAAAGATTCAGGGAGCTCACCAGAGGCAGAGCTATGACTAAAGGATCTTTTTACGTTCCCCGTTCCTTCCTCGCATCCATTTGTTTCCCCCCCTCCCCTGGCGTGCTGTGGGGGATTTTCCAACATGAAACTGAGACAGTTTCGATACTTTGTGTTTGCAATTCTGGAGAATGTGTGTCTGCAGGTTTTAGCAAGTGAAGTTACTATAGTGATATTAAAAGCACACGAAGACAATCATTTTAAGCAGACAGTAAAGCGAGTAAGTGGTACCACAACAATTCAAATACCTTCATATTACTTTAACCCTTTGCCCTTAAACAGCATGGGCACTGAACCTTAGGGAGTGACTTGTATTTACAGTTAAGTTTAAGTATCAATTTAAGTTGGAAAAGGAAACAAGTGATCTCAGCACAACAAACTACGACAGGCAACACAGATACTTCAGCTGGTGTTATCTACTAGATAACTCTTAACACTTGGCCTTGAATGAAAAATAGTCTTCTGTCTCTTAAAGAAAGCTGTTTACCGTCTTCTTAAAAGAGCCCCACCTCAGTTATTTATGGTTTACTTGCGGGTTATAATCTTTTTGAAACAGACCTATAAAACTTTATATAGGACCTGTAATGAGCTTGTGTCCGATCTTTGTAAGATAAAGCCATTTAAGATTCACATTTGATAAAGTAGTCTTATCAGCTCTTTGTTTTCCCTGGCTCTTGATTTTAAAAGAAAGGGATACACATATCGGTTCATGTGGTTTGTTGTGCTCAGCCAGGTTTCATGTTTCAGTCTTCTGAGCTACCCGTAAACATCACAGGGCTGCTTAACTCACCCACATCACCTCCACTGACCAGCGCCTATTAATCACTGCTACATATTAGCCTTACATGTGTACTAATAAATCTTTGACTGTCTGACACTTAACCGGTCTGTTGGTGAGGAGGCAGGGAGTGAATAGCAGTCAAGTGATATGGCCAAAATCTTCTATCCCGACATACGTCATTTCATATCTCGATAACGATATAGCACTTTTTCTCGTAATTTAATAAATAAAGATTCTATATGAAACAACCACATAGTAAAGCCTATGTGCATTAAAGGTGCTCTAAGTGATGTTTGGTGACGTCACTTCTTGTTGACGTTCAAAGTATTTTCAAACAAAACGAGGCTAGCTCGCCCCTCCCTCCTCCTCATGCCGTCCCCTCCCCCTCCCTTCCGTGCACTAACCCTCCAACCCCCACCCCCAAATCCTTCTTGTCAGTTATTGGCTGGAACACTTTGTTGTTTGTTATGTTTGGTGGTGCAAGTTGGCACAGTTTGTTTTTGTTGCCGTTTGTGGAGCCTGGGCTGTCTACAGAGACCGTGTTTTTTTACAGTGTGTTCAGGGGACAGGCAGCTAGCCGATAGTGAGGAGATGTTTGCTGTATGTGACAAAAAATGTTGTAGCCTTAAAAACGCATGACATCGCTTAGAGCACCTTTAAATACAACAAATGAGAAAGCGATGAGTATTTTCTCATTTTATTAAGAACTTTTGTGTGAAATGAACATAACCTGCAAGAATCAGAATGTAATAAGTCAACCAAGTTACGTAAACATGACCATAACGCAATATTTAATATTAAGGTTTCTATATTGTCATATCACACAGCCCTACTCTTCAGACTTTGCATGCATGCAGGCCGACAAAACTTAAATAAAAGCCTGGGCCTTGTTGCCTTACGCAGAACTGAGAGAGCACTGGCGCACTGGGATTATGTAAAAGTTATCCTGAGGTAGTTTGTCACATTTGCTGTTTGACATAACAGGCAAAACTAAATATTAGCCATTTTCACAAATCAAAGATTTTAGCTTAAAGGTTTTATATATAATCATGAAGTTAGATTTGCACTTCCTCGTTAAGTGACAGTACTGTACATTGTGAAAGGTAGGCTATTGCAATCGCACAACAGGAAACTCTACAGGGAAGTAGGAAGTCTTACCACTTGCAGAGCACATCTTTTCTCATTGCAGGCACCGTAGTCTCCAAACACCACCACAATCAGCATCACTGAGCCGAGAGCAATCAGTACAGTCACAGCTGATAAATAAAATAAAAATAAAGAGAGAGACACAGATCTGTGATGAAATATGTATTAGAGTCAAATATATCTTCATGCATTGTTTTGGGGAGAAATTACACAAATGTGCGTAACTTATGTACTGACCGATAACAAATGCACTTGAGTTGAAGTCCTCTACTTGAAAGATGCCTCTGGTGCTGTCGCTGAACCTCAGCCACAAGCCGAGACCCAAAAAGGCAAAGCCCACCAACTGCCAAAACACATAAATCAAAAGGAAACCACATTTCTCATAACATGGTTTCACTTCAAAACTGTACATGGCCTGTACATGTAATATTTTCGGGGGAACAGCTGAACGTGAGTTTTTAGTCACAAGGTGTATAATAACAGGTGGCATGTCAGTGCACAAAAATATCCTTTAAGAGAACAAAGTCACAGAATGAAACCAGCTGTGGGACAGCTAGGTAAACACCTGGCAAACAACCAAAATACACTGAAACACAATGCAACAGTTGACAAGACAGCACATGAACAGCACAAAAGAGCAGGTTGAAACAGAGTATGAATAAAAAATCTCTTTTGGTTTCTTTTCATCTGAAAAAGGGTAGGTGTAATAAGCTCAGGCTTCAGCCTACACCTTTTTGGTCCTGTTTGTTTCTTGTGTATATATATATATATATATATATATATATATATATATATATATATAAATTATTATTTTTTTTATTAGTATTTTCTTGTCCATTTTTTGTTTTGTTTGTGGAAGTAAAAGCAACAATGTTATGTTTTGTCTGTTGCTTGTTATTAGTGCATTGATTGTTGTGGGTTACAGATGGCTGAAAAATATTAACAATAAAAAAAAATAATAATAATAATAATAATAAATCTGGTTGGTTATTAAGACAGTATAGACAGGGTAGTATATTGTTAAGTCTGTTAGAAAGTAGGTAGTAAATCTTTAAGCATTGACCGGTGTTGTTCATTTTTAATAAACTAAAGTGGCCGTAGCCTTAGTTGGTATTCAGCAGAAACGAAACCTAATAGGAGCCAACACAGACAAACCTCCATCTTCCTTTTTTTCATGGGAACCCGCAATATTCACACACAGGAAGGAAGATGTGTGTGTGTGTGTGTGTGTGTGTGTGTGTGTGCGTGTGTGTGTTTTACTTCAAAATGAATGCAGTGATATGGCACTTACCGCAAAGATGATGTTGAAAATGAAGAGGGTATACTTGCAGAAGAGGCCACATCCATCAAGTGCCATGATGAAAAGTGGGATGTTTTGCTGCGTGTAACGTTACTTGTGTGAGGTCTGTAAAGGTGTGTACACGGTAAAAAAAATAAAAACACCAAAAAAAACAATTACCTCATCATTTCTGACGCTATATTGTAAAAAGAAATATACACATACAAACGCATGTAGCCTACTAAAACTTCTTGGGGTTATAATGTATACAAATGTCGTATTGAGCAATTGGTAATACGTTTAAACATCTTAACAGCGCTCTTCTTTTAAACAGACCTAAATCATTGAGTAATATGGCAGCCATGCTACACACGACATTAACTACAAATGAAAATAAATACCTGGATATGTTGAAGGCTTTCGCGGTCTACCTCCTCAGGCTGCTAGTGGCAAGAAAACATCTACAGGTTATGCGTCTGCTGCGTGCTCTTTTTACGGCCCCAGTGTGCGTCACGTGCCCACCACTTTGCCCTCGCTCGGTCTTTCATTGGCTGAGAGGCGTGACTGACATGAGGTAACACCTATGAGCAGGCGGCGGCTTCCAGAGGGTGCGGGTCCAGAAAAACATGAAAGGAAGAGTGAAACTTAAGGAACTGAGATGAACCCATAAATGACTTTTCAATGCTGGCTTCAATCTAAACGTATACTGCTGCACCTATTACATGAAATGTCAATTCAAGCTGGAATATTTTTTAAAGAATAAGAATTTAGAGTTCTTGATACCTAACTTGAACATTGTAAACATTGTATTCATATGTGTAAGTATTTAAAGGTCAGACCCCACATCACCGGTTGGAAAAAAATGAGCTTAAGCTTTTAGCTACATCTCTTCAATGCATGACAAAGGAAAACGCCAAGAGACTCTTTTATTTGTTGGACTTACATTCCCTACTTGACTAAAAAGACCCCCAGTATCTTTATTTTCTTTATTTGTTATGTTTTGTTATATATATATATATATATATATATATATATATATATATATATATATATATATTGTCTCTACCTCAAAGCTGTCAACACTTTTTTCTTTTTTTGACAAATGTACAAACACATTGTGCCTTGATTGTTTGTATCTCTATTATACAGTAAAGAATAATGAAAAAAATAAAAATGAAAAACTTAAGGAAATGAGAGCTACGGAATGTTAAAGGCTGAGTAAAATTTTTTTAATGATTTGATGTGACACAAATATCAATTGAATTCATAGACAAATGCAGAGCCAAATCAACATTGTAGCCCATTCAAATTCTTTATCGGGCAGAAGTATATCAACAGAGTATGCTAATGGACAATTTGGACTCTGGTCAATGTGAAACTTAAACCCTGAGAACATAACAAAGGACAGGAAATGTGTGCAATCTCTCCCTCCCTCTCTATCTAGCTTGCTCCAGGGGCGGGTCTAGAGGGGGGGGCCCGGGGTGGCACGTGCCCCCCCCCCTGAAATATGATTGCCCATGAAATATGATCCATTGGGCTAGAGTGCTGTCAATCTGACAACTTTGATTTCCATTGGATTAGAGTACTTTCACTTTGCTGCCTGTTCTGCCAATCGCTGCCTTTTCATTTGGAAAATGGATGCACAGTGGCATTCATAAGTTTATGAACCCATGTTAAAGTTGACTAAAAAGAGGAATAAAAAAAATCATCTTTTGGAAATTGATCTTAATGCCTTAATTAAAAAAAATGAGGAAAATCCAACCTTTAAGGACACCAATTTTCTTTGTGAATGAATAATGTATCGTAAATAAATAAATGTTCTTCCTTAAAATACAGGGGGCATAAGTCAGTACATCCCTATGTTAAATTCCCATAGAGGCAGGCAGATTTTTATTTTTAAAGGCCAGTTATTTCATGGATCCAGGATACTATGCATCCTGATAAAGTTCCCTTGGCCTTTGGAATTAAAATAGCCCCACATCATCACATACCCTTCACCATACCCCCACATCATCACATACCCTTCACCATACCCCCACATCATCACATACCCTTCACCATACCCCCACATCATCACATACCCTTCACCATACCCCCACATCATCACATACCCTTCACCATACCCCCACATCATCACATACCCTTCACCATACCTAGAGATTGGCATCGTTTTATGTCAGTTAGCCTATAGCTGGTTAGATTTGCATTGAGAGATGATTTAATGAAAAGTACCCCATGCCAATCTCTAGGTATGGTGAAGGGTATGTGATGATGTGGGGGTAATAAGGCATTAAGATCAATTTCCAAAAAAATTTCAAAATTGAATTGTGTTGTTCTATCCTATCCAATATTTCCTATATTTCTAAGCAGATTTTCTATGCTGTATTCTGATAAAATCCTCTGTGCACCCCCTGACTGATTATTGGTCCCCACTGTGCCACCCCACTTTAAAAATCCTGGCCTCGCTCACACACACACACACACACACACACACACACACACACACACACACACACACACACACACACACACACACACACACACACACACACACACACACACACACACAAGGTACACAATTCAACAGGATGCATTGCTCCCTTGCAGTAGCCTACTGACACTGTGTAGTACTTTCATGCAAATTCTGGATTCCTGGCTCTGTTGATTTATATATGCTGCTTGTCAACTCATTCAATAATAATAATGCATGTCATATAATTCTGTTAAATAAGGGTAAACTACTGTAATCAGAAAATGAAAGTGCCAACCCACCCACTTACACTTCCTCTGTATTTATTCATTCCTCTACCTCTACCTCTAGTTATATACAGTACAGTATAAAAACAGTATCAGGCAGTATTACAGTAAACGTGCAAATATCTTGAAAAAAGCAATGAGAATAACCACAATTCACTAAAAAAACACTAATAGTAAAATGTGAGAAAACAAAGACTGGTAGAAAGCTCATACTTTACTCTTACATACTTTATATACTATTACATATATACATACTTTACAGATATAAGATACACATAGTTTGTGGGTGTAAATAGTTGAAGATGTAAGGTGTGAACATGTCACATAGGGCATGCTCACATGTGGTCGGAAAGTGTTGGGGGTTTCCATAAACCTCAAAAACAAAACAAGTTAACACACAAACAGGTTGTTTAAGCCCACAGTGAAGGCATCAGCCAATGCTAAAACACCATGTGCTAGCTGCTAATTAAAGGGGCACTATGCAGTTTTGGCAATTTCTTTGCTGTTTTCTCGCTTTTTTGCTGGCAGGTTTCTCTATAGAGCCCCCCCTGCAGGTTTCTCTATAGAGCTCCCCTACAGGTTTCTCTATAGAGCCCCCCCTACAGGTTTCTCTATAGAGCCCCCCCTACAGCTCCTATGTTTACTTGTGTCTGACTCCTCGCTCGGTCAGTCTGCCGTTTCCTTGTTCTCTGTTCCTCCGACAATGCTTTCCTAGCTTTCTGCTTCTTTCTGCCATGACGATAGTGTGAAAAACTCCATCTCTACCTTGTTCTTATAGCTAGCCGGTTCCTGTATGTGTGCAGTGCCGTGAAGCAGTTCGCGCAATATTTCCTGATGCTGAGGCGGGCGAAATTTTGTTTTTTAAGGGTGGTAGGGGAAGAACCCGCCCTACTCTCCCTCTGAATGGCTAGTACTCGTTGCCTGCTCTGGTTGGATTGGTTATGTTTAGGCAAGAGGAGTGGTATTGGTTATGGTTAGGGTAAGAATGTCAAGGTTAGCCAATCAGGGATGAGTTCCCTAATGAATATTCATGAGTCTTCCCCTACCACCCTGCAAAAAAACAACTTGCAAAAAAAAAAGTTGCAAGGGTGGTTTTTTCCGCTCACAGGCGCTAGGAGGAAGAGAGACGACCACCATTCAACTCGAAAAATGTCATATAACCATTCCAATGACTCTGAAGCTGTTCAGTTAAGGTAAATTAAGCTAAAAACAAACTACATAGTTCCCCTTTAAGTTAGCTTGCAAACTGTAAAACAGTGACCTGCACAAATCTATATAACCAAGATATATGGGAGGTGAAATTACATACCTCAAAAACACTCATTTGTCTTTAAAATCAGCAAAGTAGTGTGTGTGCCTTCTTCTAGGCCTGCAACTTGATTATTGTCATTATCCATTCAGCTGCTGATTATTTCCTTGATTAATCATTTGCCTATAAAATAGTAATGGCAAATAGTGGGGAATGCCCATCACCATTTCCCAGAGCCTAGCATCTAAAACCCAAAGATAATATGATAAAAATGACTGAAATGGTTAATCATTTATCAAATAGTTTTGACTGTTTTTCTGTTGATCAACTAACAGCTCTAAACTAAACACTGTGGAGTCTGGGTGACATCTCTAAAAAAAACACACTAAAGGACATATATATATATATATATTAAAGTAAGACTACAGGAACTGTAGAAGATATACACAGCTCCACTATAAAATACAGATGTTCCTACAGATACCATGGTGTATTTTTCACAACCAATATCTTTTCATGACCTGTGAGGTCTGTGGCTGTGTAAAAGAGAGTAATGTCTTCTGCGAGCTCTCACTGCAGCCTCCGTCAGTGACACAGGCGGCTTTGTGGAGTGATGCGACCTCACCTGTCGTCCATCATTGCAGGTTCAGTGGGTGGCGGAAGGACAGGTAGCAGGAGACAGACAGAGGTTGATAGAGTGAGTGACTCAGAGGGAGAGAAAAAAAAAGCACACACACAATACACTACGCCCTTAGCCTCTCATATGCACACACAAACACACACATTTACACCTCGATACATCGACAGTCGGCTTAAAGTGACAGCAATCATCTTTTTCGGGGGCAGGCAGGTGAAGTGAGAATTCAATGCAGTGTGTGTGTGTGTGTGTGTGTGTGTGTGTGTGTGTGACAGCAAATACACAGCATTATTCTCTTTAATGTATCCCCCTTCCTCTCTCAGTTAGTGCACCTTTGCAACTATAACCTTTCTACACAACAGCAGCCGTATTTGATTAGTGCTGCTTTTTCCAGAATTATATGACAACGATTTCACAAGAGAGTGGTGATTTTTCTTCTTTCAAGATGGAAATGTCCTTCCCTTCAGGCGCTCTGTCATGTAAGACCCACCAGGGGGCGCAAAAACATTAAAAAAACACATGACTGTACTGTATTTCATTTCTTCAAAATAATCCAACTCAGAGACTGCTGGACTTTTTAAATTATGAATTGTATTATATTTCCGTCCTTGAAACCTTTGGTTATTAGGTTGGTTTATTTTAGTTAACTTAGCTATGCTCCAGAAATACACAGAAAAACTAAATATTATTCATGGTATAATATATTTCTGTATATCATAATGTCTTGAACAATTGGGATTTAAACTCTCATGCAAATAGGCTACATTAAATAATTTCCAAATTTTACAATCCATTGTGTGAATGTAAAGACATTAGAGACATTGTATGATACTGCGTTTGCAGACCTTTGGATGTTTTAATATAAATAAATATATGATCCTCTGCTTATGTACGTAACATATACACGCATATGAAAAAATAGTCCTGTGGTAAAATTTAGTTTTTATTTTATATAATTTTTATGTGACTTTTGTCCGTCTTGTTTGTAGACATTTTTTTTTATATACTTTCATTATTCTGCCATAATTAGTAGCATACCTTTTAGCAGTGTTATTATGGAGCAGCAAAACATTAACATCTTCATTCTAATTCGGCTAAACATTGAAATGCGTGAGGCTAAAAGGAGGAGGGGGAGCTCTGACGGCGGTGGTGGGAAGTAGGGAAAAGAAGGAGAAGACAGAGGAAACGCAGACCTCAGACCAGCCCACTTCGCCTCACTGTCCTTTCTCTCTGTTCCCGGTGTCCTTAGACAAATCTGACCGCGGATCAGCAGCACTCGGGTTCCCTCCACACTCAGTCGCACCAACTGGGACTCCAGAGGAAATCGTGTTCGTCGTCAGCCAAGTCCGCACGCTCAACTCAAGACACATCCATAGCAGACCACGGCGAAGGGAACGGGCGGTGTGACGAGAAGGGACTAAAAACCAACTGCTGGTAGAAACAACAGAGGGGTTTAATGCAAAAACACATTTAGCGGCGAGAGGAGAGAAGACTGCCTGCTCCGAGAAGAAGTAGTAACCGACGCGAAGCTAATTTCCAACATTTTCTATTATTGGCTGCGAGAGTGTGCTCTCCCGAGCCACATTTTATAAAGAGAGCTAGCGGAATGTAATGCTAGCAAGCTAGCTAATGTTAGCTAGCTAATTAGCTTGTTAGGCATCCAAGAGTCGGACGTGATCTTTATTAAAATAGGTCACGGTTAGGCGTCGTTGTACTTTTTTTGGGGGGGAAACAGCTGTACGTAATTTGCTTTGTCCAGAATCCTGGCATGGTCATAATGTTCTGCCTCGAATAGCTAACGCCAAGTTAGACAATAAACAGGACCAGCTGCCTATATTGATGTAAACCAGTTTAGTATTATCCGTCTACGCTTTTTTTTTGGGAAAAGCTAAATCCTTTGTGAATATCGAGCTGTGGACAAATCAAACGGAAAAGGCAAAGGTACAAAATACAAGACTTTTGACTGGTGACTGTCTGCCGTCCAATGTTAATGTCGACCGACGTTGCATCTATAATGATACCCGTTAGTCGGGGAATAATGGAAAGAGACATTGATACCACAGCCGGACCCCTTGCAAACGCGGCCGGGGGTCCAGCAGCTGTCCGGGGGATGAAGCGAGGAGACCCGGCGGAGCCCGACGCTCAAACAGCCGCTGCCCTGACGGACTTAGCCGGGGCGGAGTGCAAAAGACCCAGGATAGACGGAACCGGGAGTGTTGTTGGTGATATTGGACAGGTAAGAATGCAACACAAACACGTACAGTAGCTACATCTGGAAGTACATGTGTAACAAAGTATCATCTGCCGCCCCCTTTCTTTTTTTTCTTCAGTGAAAGCTTTTGTTCCCAAGCATCAGCAGGGAATGATGATCATGTTTTGACAGGCCCCCCCCTTCTTTCTTTCTCCTAATCTACAATATAATCATGCATCATTGCAGCAAATAGAAAACGCTTCAGTTGAAGCTACATGCGAGATTTATGAATTAACACAAAAGTGTGACGATAGTAAAAATGGGGTTTGCTGCTGTGCTCCTGGAGCTGCTCAGTAAGAGGGAGCATGACCAAACCAGACAAAGGTAATATGATACAGGCTCCATTGCTATGACAGGCAGCACAGCAAAGATCAGACCCATTCATCATGCCTGTCTTACGGAAAGTAAGCCAGTGCTTACTCCCACTGTATTTTGTTATTGACATGGATGAAATCACTCAGAACTGTGATGATGATTTACAGTGAGTCATGGCATCAAATCCTGATACACACAGCATGTGCCATTTATCGCTCCATGCCCCCCTGATTGTTGCTAGGTGTTAAAAGAGAGAGGCAGACGGGGATTGGGGGAGGGGTCACCACAGTGAAAGACAAAGACCAGAGCCTTTTGGTGTAGGCTGAAGGAACAAGGGGGGCCCTCCTTAACATGGGTCTTCCCTGCTTTCATGACTCGACTGCTGAGACAGCATCAGGAACCATTCCTGCCTCTGCTGGACTAATCTGTGTATATTACAGTAAACCAGAGGACTGCCGCCGAGGCACGGGGTGCACTGACTGAATCTATTACTATTTATTTCTGTCATTCTCTTTCTCTCTGATAAACACATGCACTGCGTATCATTCTCACACCCACATGCATATGCTTTGAAGTGTCCATAATCCAACAACAGAAGGGAACATTTTTAGCTGACGTCTGTTGTTTTAATCCCGGGGAAACAGCACTAACGGTAGTCGAAGGGCAGGCGGACATGGTTTGAGGTCATCTGCAGGTAATTGAATCCAGGGGAACTGGTAAAATACTTTAAATGGTCTGTGCGGCTGACCTGCTGCAATGACAAATAGGTCCCGCGTGATGCCGTGATGCTCTGCGAGCCTCACAGAGGACGGATGCTGATGATGGGGAAAGGTTATAGCCCGCCGGGCAAAGATGATGTGACAATGAGCAGCGTGGCATGGGGAGGATTCTCGCTGCAAATCAGTTGTATTGATCGCTGGGCACTGGGGGGCGGATCAGGCTGTAAAATAGGAGGGAGAGGAGCAGAGACGGGGAGGGAGTGAGAGTTGATGGATGAATGTAAAGTGATCATTGGATCCACATAGGAAGAGTGAGGGGTGCAAGGAAGTGGAGGACAAGGAGCAATAAAAAAGTGAATGGACACACTATTTGGGTGTATTACAGGAGAGAAAGGAGACTCGGGATGTGGCTAGCGCTGCAACGTTTAGTCGATTGGCAGAAATATAATTGCCAACTATTTTGATATTGACTAGCTGTTAGTTGCACAAATGGCAGAAAATGCTGTTTTCAGCCTCACAAATATGGAGATTTCCTGCTTTACTATGTTTTATATCATATTAAATTGAATCTTTTTGGGTTTTCGACTGACAAATACAACAATACATTTAATGACACGATCACCTTGGACTTTGAGAAACTGGGATGGACATTTTCATGGGATTAATCAAGAAAATTAGGCAGATTGTACGATAATGAAAAGAATTGTTGGTTGCAGCCATATATGTGGCCTTGGTGGATAGATTGATGTAGGGGAGAAATAAATAGGATGGAAGCAAGGAGAGAGCAGACAGAAAGGAAACCGGAGCCATTAGTCTGCATCCATCAGGGACCATGATAAAGGATGAGAGGGAAGTGATGGATGGCAGGAATGACACCATGAGATAAGCAGGAGAATTGGCTCTGAATGATCAATGGTTGAAAAACACTTTATGCGATGGGTAAATAAAAAAAAAAAAAAAAAAAGGAAAATGACATTGGAGGCTAATGCAGTCATGGTAGTTGCACGGCAGTGTCTCACTGAGGCTGCGTGCGTGCTCGGGGGTGAAGAAGAGGAGTTCAGTGGCTGCTCCTTGACTGAATGCACCCAACAATTACCATAGTATTCCCATTGAAAGGAGGTGGTGGATTGCTGACCTTCCAGGTTGACTGTAAATCAGGACTGTAATAATAAATTAAAGTGCCGGCTCTTCTCCCTTTTGTTGCTCCTGCTCTCCTCCCCCGCTCTGCCTCATACAAACTGCAGACCCCCCCCCCTCCGCTCCCCTCTAGCTGCCCTCTGATTTCTCCCCCAAGCATATTTCCAGATTGCTAATTGACTCCTGGTTCACACAGGCTTTCAGTGTGCCCCCCTCCCCCCGGTCCACTCTTTCTCTCTGCTGTCCCACCAACCCCCTGCCATCTTTGATCCGATCTCGGTCCATCTCCCATCACTCAAGTCTATATGCCCCCCCCCCCCCCCCCCCGTGTCCTCCCCGTCTCCTTCTTGTCTCGTCCCTCCTCTATCTCTTTTGATCCCACTCTCTGTAGTATTGATGCCTCCCCTTGAGGCAGTGCTGTGGTCCACTCAGATGCAGGGGAAGTACAGTTTATAACTCCCTCTCGGCCCTCTCTCTCTCTCTGTTTCGGAGAGCCGATTTGTCCTATCGTTGGCAGTAAAGAGGCTTTGTGTCGCGCTAACTAGATCAAAGCTCATTTAGGAGAGGGCATTAACCAGACTGATCGCTTTAACGGGCCAGAGCAAAGGCAGGGGGGGCCAGGCAAGGGTGGGTTGATGGAAACGGACAGATCATATCCTACAGACTGGTTTAGTACAGATCCTCGCAAAAATCACATTTATCATTTTGGTTGCACAATGCTCACCACAAGCAGTATTCACTGAGTGTTGCTTGTTTCTGTAGAACACTTGACTTTTGTCATATTGGTCGCTAATGAAAAATAACCATTTGACCTGGAAAACCGTTGGGGCTGTACTGAATAGTTTCTACTGTAGTACTTCATTCATATGGTTGACATTCAAATGCAGCACAGTATACTATTATTAATATTATACTATTTGTAGTAGGATTGCACAGTATATTGTTTTTTTTATCGTCATCGCAATATCAACTGCCGCAATAATCATATCGCGAAAAACACTCAAGATTTCCTGTGTTGGTTGAAAAAAACTATCCGCAAAAAACCTGTGACTGTCATTCTTTTTTTAGTGTTGCCTTTTATATTCAATTCCATCTTTAATTTGCGCGATAAAAGAATTTTGGTAATTATTTCCTTTCATTTGTTTTAAATCGACAAGCAATTCGTTGTGTTTTAGCAGAAAGCCGAGTCGGTACAGCCATAAAGACGCATTCAAGGATTCTTGACTGTTTTTTAAGTTTTAAAGCAACGCTAGAGAACTTTTTGTACCTTAAAATAATGTTTCCAAAATCGTTTCAGTGGTTCATCAACTTGTAACAGGGTGAACGGCACTTCTGCATTCGCTTTGTGGCCCTCCTATCGGCTAAAACCGCACTATGCAAGTTTGCCAGATCAGGTAGCGGATCTGTAGTTCGAATGAGACATAATGGGACGATTCCTCTTCCAACCTGTAGGGGGACCGAAACGGGAAAAGTGATCTAGTGTTGCTTTAAGTAAACTGTACCCAAAATTTAAAATAGTTTTTGCTATTAAATGTACAAAATGTCATTGTCTCGGATGTCTCCTTTTGCTTTAAAGTTTTCTCTCTCTCTCTCTCTCTCTCTCTATCTCTCTATCTCTCTCTCTCTCTCTCTCTCTCTCTCTCTCTCTCTATATATATATATATATATATATATATATATATATATATATATATATATATATATATATTAAGAAATCACTTTTATTTGACTAGTTGGACAAACTGTACAACATGTTTTAGGCTTAAACATTGCAACGTTACAAACTAATGAGTCATTGCTTGATGTCCCTAGTCATTGACTGTAAAATAACAAGGTAAAATGCTGTTGCTGCCTTTCATATTTGCCGCTAAGCCCAGCGGTTGCATAGCTACAGCAGTAACCTGCATGTACCCAGAGGGCCTGCTGTATGTCTGTAACTGTCTAAGTGTCCTTCAGAAGTCAGCCGCCTGAATTATTCACGGAATAGAAGAAAAATCCCCAGAAGGGGAAAGAGGCAGACAGGCAGAGCCCGTACTGATGGGTGTTAATATTTGTAACAGAGGGTCGCACCCGATCCCACCTATCCTGACATCAGGCTCTCTACTGCTGATTAAAGAGTGCTGTTAAACTTTGAGCGGTAGCACAGGGGGAAATTCACCCTTGACTTTTGAACCGGCAACGATAAGCTAAAAGTTCCCCACACAAAGTTGCTCAACTAATATTTTCTCTCTCCCTGTCGCTCTCTATCTCTCTCTCTCTCTGTGCGTGTTCAGTTCAATTCACCGTGCTTTATTGTGTAACGGCGGTATTGTCGAAGCATAAAGAAATAATCAGATTGAAGAAAAAAGGAGGAACGGAACCATACAAAGAAAGAAGAAAATAGAACAGATCTCTCTCTCTCTCTCTATCTATCTATCTATCTATCTATCTATCTATCTATCTATCTATCTCTTGTTCTCTCTCTGTGCTCTTGTAAAGCACACTGGTTTCAGCTCCTTAACATGACACTTGCATGTTAACTCTCCCTTTATGGTCATCATGTCACCACTCCCCCACCCTCCCCAAGGCTGCCCCCAAACTGTCACATGTGCTCCCATCTCCTCACACACACACACACACACACACACACACACACACACACACACACAGAGTGAAATGTCAATTCAGTGTTTCCCTTACATGGGGGTCATCTGTGATGCACTGCCACAGTGTTGTCACAGCTGCCACACTGTCATGGGTATGGAAAATTCAGTAGTTAAATATACCAGGATCCATTAAGGTGTGTGTGTGTGTGTGTGTGTGTGTGTGTGTGTGTATGATGTAGGGCTGTGTAATCGAATTTTGATTGTGATTTCAGCTCCTAACGGTCACAAAAACAATGTGATCGAGAAAAACATCATTTTGTAAACAAAACCCTTATTTTGTCTTGTGTTTTGAATGACACATGCACTTTCCCCCTGACTTCGAGGGCTAAACTCGCTCCTAAACGACCGCTATCTACCGGACCGAATTGAACAGCGCAGATTTCGGTGCCAATTAAATGCCTTTTGTGCTGCTCTCTGATGCTAGAGGCAACGTGACGCTAGTTAACACGTTAGCCTACCGTTAGCTAGCAGCTGGAGTAAACACGGTTAAAATGCTGACAGCTAAACGGTGTAAAGGGTGACTGTATTTCACTGGAGAGGATTCCAACAGCGGGACGTTAAGCAGTCTGCAGCTGCCGTTGTCGGAAAAACAACACAGACGTTGCATTCACTTGAAACTAGTAAGCCTCGTGGTGCATTCAAAGTTATTGTAAAATACCCTATTCCCTATTACCCTATTTTTTTAAGTATCTGTTCAGGCACCGGCACCGTTAGTATCGTTTTAGCACCGGTATCGGAAAAAAAATTATCTACCCAACCCTATTTACATGTGAAAATATGTTTGCTCTATACACGGTAAAAGTATTACTTTGGAGAATGGAGTCTGGTGGGTTTAGGGCTAGCGACTTCAGAGCTGTTTCTGGTTAAACTGAAAGGTCTCAAAGAGGTTTTAAAGGTCTATCTCTGGAGGGATCCTTTCCATAATGTTGTCAGACACTTAGAATAATAATTTGTGAAGGTACAAGTTGGCCAATTGCCCTATTAACTTACATTGTAGCTTGTTTCGCCGCTGCCGGCGGAAGGAAAATGGGGTCTAGGTTGAAAAACAACGGTAGTTACCCTTTAAGGTCAGCCATGTGTAATGGCCGTTTTACAGTAACCGCAGCCAAGCTGGCGCGCGCCATCGTGACGTCAAAATGACGTAGATCTTGCCGGCGCGCCCGGATTTATAGCGCGCAAGCAGAGGTCGCGCACTACTCTTTTCTTTTTCTTCTTTTTTTTTTTCTTCAGCGGCGCGCGACAAAGTAGAAACAGGAAGCCTGAACGAGCTCGAGGGGAACCGGATGCCAGGACTCTCAGAGTGACTGCAAGTCTCTCTTGTAAACTTACTGGGTTAAGATGAGTTCTTTTATGGTGAATGAAAGGCTTGATCCCACCAAGTAGCTCATCCAATCAAATCAAAGCATTGACGGCAATGCTGCAGCCAGTTCTGCCGTTGTTTACCTTTTTCTTCTTCTAGTCCGTAGAAAGAGCAAAGTCGGTAGCCTTTCCTCATTAGCGCCACCTCTGTTGGACTGCAACTAGTGTCGCGACCACCAGCGTGGGTATAAATAGTAATGGCGATCCCATGACGTCACATTTGCGCGCACCAGCTGGGCTACACCCTTAATGCTGAGTTCAAATCTGCGTACCAAGTACTTCATTAAGAGGATCAGTTGATGCCGAGTACTGATGGGACATATCATCAAGACAAACTGAAATAATTAGATCTGACAATACAATGAAGCAGCTTATTGGTACTAAAAAAGGTTTTGAACAACTCACCGTAGCTCTTGTTGTTTCCGGCCGCTACCACCTCGGCAGTCAAAACGAGTCGATATCCGAATGTGAATGACCGGACTCCATATGAGGCTCCTTTTTCAACTACGAGGTCAATATTGTTTTTCAATAACGACAAAACAAGAAATAATCCGTGCATTTATATGGAACTAAGTTTTAGGAGCTTTTTATCTTTACTCTCCTCCCTGTTCTGTAGCATTCAGAAATCGATTGTTTTTGACTGATAAAATGGCTGCGGCCGGAAACAACAAGACCTACGGTGAGTTGTTCAAAACCTTTCTTTTTAGTAAACTCTGAACACAAACAATGTTGTCAATGCTTTCGTTAAGGTGTAGAGCCCCTGGTGGTACTTGGAGCAAAGTCTCATGTTGTGTCGAGCCTTCTTAGTGGTTTAAAAATAGCTATTTTGAGGCTAGCATCAAAGTGTCCCTAGCACTCCCATTCAAAAGGCCATTTGACCCAAAAACTAAAATACGGTCAATCTTAAAAGTGGCGATTCCGTCCTAAATATGCTTTTAAACGAAAGTTTGACTCGGGTACATTCACAAAAAGACCTTAGGTTGCATTTTGGCGAGAGTTACGCTTTAAAATAAAACACCATTTTTAGTTCATGGTTAATTACTGGCATGGAAGTAATTCAGATATTCTTACTCACAGCAAAAGATGTTTATTCCACAAAGGACAGGTGATTAAAAGTATCTGTCGGTGTATCTGTACGAGCTGAGTGGAAGCTATGTTGCAGTGAGTGAACTCTGCAATTCACAATGTGACAATGTGATTGTAATGGGTTTTTTTCTCAGAAGCATTATGAAAACAATGCAGAGGAGAATGTCTGCTGTTGTATGTAAGTAGAGGGTGCTAAACATAGGCCCACACATCAGCACCTGCGTAATTCTTAACTCCAGGTTGTCTGTTGTTATTCAAAGGCCACACAGTCAACAGAGAGGACACAGCCATTAATAAATCCATCCAGCAAACGTCCCACAGCCACATGTTTTGTTACTGTCAGATTGGAAAAAAAACTAACTTGCATCCTGTTCATATCAGACGTGTCTCCTACTCTTTTAGAAAGTACGTAAACTTTAACTAAAAAAAGATAAGCTTTAGCTTTCCAATGTGGGCAGATTTTAGGTTTTCAGTGTGAGTGGATACACTGCGATCCATCTTAATTGTCATTTTTAACCTCGTCATTTGATACCTTTTTGATCCTCTCAAACAGAGTTCATCTCCATTTTTTCCCAGTCAGTTGTGATTGGTTGTCTTCATAGAGTTGCTGATGATGTTGGGCCTAAGATTGCCAAGAATCTCAAGGTGTTACACTTGATGAATGAAATGTTTTTTTGTGTGTTCTCAAAACCTGTGAAGTTAGTGGGGCTGTTAAAAGTAATTTGATCTGGGCGCCTGGGTAGCTCACCTGGTAGAGCAGGCGTCCATATATAGAGGTTTACTCCTCGACGCAGCGGCTGCAGGTTCAGTTCCGCCTTGCGGCCCTTTGCTGCATGTCATTACCCCCTCTCTCTCCCCTTCCATGTCTTCAGCTGTCGTATATAAATAGAGGCCTAAAAAAGCCCCAAAAAAAGAATCTTTAAAAAAAAAGTAATTTGACCTGATTCTGACTCCTGGGTGTCCTTCACACCTCCTGTCTTGTCACGATTTTGGGTAATGATGTGCTGTTGGTAGCAGGTGGGATTTTTGTACATTAGATGATATGATTGGGACCATGATAAAGCCAAACCTTGACACAAACCAAATCCTCAGGCTGTTCTGTTAGGGTCCACTGGATGTCTGCAGCAGCCCCCTTAATTACTTCGCTCCCCTCCTCCTTCTGCCCCCCCCCCCCCCCCCCCCCTCACCATCTGTTGACCTCATGTCATTTTGCCTTCGTTCACCACTACTGCTCCTTTTTCTTGTCCTGCTCCTACCCGTTTGCTCCAGCAACTCTTTTCCTTCTCCTAAAATAGCAAGTTGGAGAGAGTGAAAATAAGCAAGAGAGACGCCCTTCAGTTTGGCCCTCCGTGGAGTCAAAGAGGGGGACAGAGAGCGCGCGCGAGAGAGAGAGAGAGTGTGAGTTTGTGTTTGTGTGTGTGTTTGTGTGTGTGTTTGTGTGTGTGTGTGTGTGTGTGTGTGTGTGTGTGTGTGTGTGTGTGTGTGTGTGTGTGTGTGTGTGTGTGTGTGTGTGTGTGACTGGTTTTCTGTGCTTTTGCTGATCCCTGCCAGTGCAGTCTGAATCCCTCACAGTCAGCCAGCCGGCGCCTTCAAAGGCTCCTCCTCACTCACAAACTATATGGAATTGACTTAATGGAAACGTGCAAAAGTGCAGTACGGAAAGCCTAGCTTTCCCCCCGGACAGGCTTAGTGCGGCATGAAAAAGTATGGCAGGCATAAATGAGGGTGTCTTTTGTATACTTTTCAGCACACACAGACATGTGGTATACTTAAGAGCAAGTGTGTGTGTGTGTGTGTGTGTGTGTGTGTGTGTGAGAGACCAAGAAGTCTCTTGAGTACTAGGTATCAAGTTCAGAGCCCCAATCCCCTCCCCTTAAGAAAATATAAATCACATGGCATTCCTCACTTATGACTCATTGTCTCCATTTTGCAAATGTTTTAATGCTTTATATTTCTCTCCCTTTCTTGGCTTTGGTCGTCTTATTCCCCACATTCCTCCACCTCCTGTGTGTGTCTGTCTCTGCCCTTATTTTCATTCTGTTCCTTCTTTTCTTCTCTCTTTCTCCTCTGTCCAATCCCCATCCATCCACCCTGCTCCCTCCCTCCGTCTTCTCTCGCAGACAGATTGATTCCAGATGTTGCTAAACTCTACCCTACTCTCTCCCTCCTCCTGCTCTTGTACGTAAACTCCTCCTCCTCCACCTCCTCCTTTCTTTCTTCTTTCCACTCTGTCCACGGTAGAACCAACAGTGACTCTATAATTTGATGATTGGGTATAATTTTGGTTTAGATTTCACTGACATTCCAGTTTTCCTCCCAGTTCATGTAGCTAGTGTAGCGCCTTCAACCTCACTTGGACTGAAAATGGGATTCTGTGACTGATTCTCAGCGTTTGAATCACCTGCAATTGCATGTATTGCGCTGTAATACAGCTAAATTATCATTCATATCATTTCCTCAGCTGTTTTGATGGCCCACCACCACTGAGGACAAACAGCTCCACTTTTTGGTGCACTGAAACCAGTGCAGTCCTATTTGAAATGCAGTACAGTACTCCCAACATGCATGTTTTTTTATTTAGAATAGGAAGAGCTTTCTCATTGCCGTTGACATTGCCCAAGGCTTTGTAGATTTGAGATTTTGCTCTGAACAGCTTCCTTATATCGCCTTTCCATCTGTGCCGTGGTGAGCACCAGCAGCTTCTTGCAGTATTTTGTGGATCATAAGCCCGTCCATTCCCCTGTAATTGCGGAGCACCAAGGAGAGTGTTCCCCCTGGGGACGAGGCACGAGGGGGAAATTGGTTCCAGATGAAACAGGAAGTGGAGAGTGGAGACAAAGAAAGGGCTGTTTTAGACAGGGGAAAGGGAGGACGGCCCCCCGAGTCTGGACACAAATACACACAGAGTCAGAGAAAAGAAAAGTTTGATTTCTCATTCTTTCCTATTCTTTACATGTGAGCCCTTTTTTTTTTTTTTTTTTTTTTTTTAACCTCATGCTCTCATTCCCCCTTGGCTCCCCTCTAGTCTAGCCACTCGTTCATTCATCCACACATCATCGCCATGTCTGGTTTTTTGTCTTAGCCAACACATCTCCAAGTCCTAGTCTCATATAAGCCAGCTCTTCGGGATCTGCTTTGATAGCCCTTTGTCTGTATGTTTAGGCAAACGGTGTGTGTCACTCTGCTGTCGCCATGCCGTCATGCACCCCCCACCCCCCCCACCCCCCCCACCCCCAGTCTGAGAAACTTGTCCCTGTTTGGCTGGATGAATGCTATCAGGAAGTGATTCCTGCAGGAGGCAGCTCGAGGTCAGGGCCAGGAGGTTAAATCTCTGTTGACTCTCTTCAGAAGCCAGATCTGCCCTTCTCATGGCTGCGGCGTTACACGGCCCACACTCAAGCTGTTTGCTGAACGGATGAATACAACCAGGCCGAGGGGCAGCACGTGGCTTCAAAACATGTCGTCTGCTCCTCGGTCCTGCCGATTAAATGTGATGAAAACATCAGCAGTTCTATTGGAACACCACCCCATCCCCACAACACACACACACACACACACACACACACGTGTACATACACGCACGCACACACGCGCACATCTTTCTTTCACCCCCTCAGACCTTCTCTCCCCCTCCCCTCCCCCCTCCTCATCTTGTGAGACTCATGCCTCCCGGAGAGCAGAGGCATGAGTCTCACTAGGCGGTCATGTTTTCTCTGCGAGGCATGCCAGCAGGCTAGACTTTGCCGGTGTCATCTCTCTTTCTCTGCTGTCAAAATATCATCGTTTTTGGTTAAACCCCATTGCTCCAGTCCTCCTCCTGCTCCCCCTCTTTGTCTTTTCTTTCGCCTCCTCCTCACCCTCACTTAGCCGTGCAGCAAACAATGGCTGCCGTCGCCGGGGCAAAAATGCCGGGGCGCAAATAATAGTTGGATAGAAAAGAGAGGGAGACAGAAATAATCTAATTAAAAGTAATTACGGAGCAATTAACCACAACACTGGTTTCTGGGGCAGGGTTGGGTGGGGGGGACCTCACCCTCTGCTGGTGGATTTTTATTGGTTCGTACGGCTGGAGATGAAAGCTCTGCCGCTGTGGTTCACCAGTCACGGCATCCACGCAGACTGCGGTTAACTTTTAACTTCATTCACTCCTCTGTTTTTTTTCCCTACAGCCAAGTGTCTGTCTTCTGTCCTCGTTTGAACTTTTTTTTTTTTTTTTTTTTTTTATAACCGAGGGCATTGAAAAACACTAGCACTGTAGCAATGTTTGGAGATTGTTTTAAGGTTTTTAAAATATAGAGACCGGTGATAATAATACCTCTCGCTTAATATATATTTTTCTCTAGGTTCTTTGAAAACAAGCTAGGTGGGGATTTTTGTCTAAGAGTGCATCTCACCCGAAATATCAAAGGTCTTGTTATGCTGCATTCGCTCATTTTTCAAAAGCCAAGCCCCTTAACACCACTCTCTTCCCTCCTGTTGTCTCTTTCAGAACAATGAGCCTTTAAACCCCGGTTTCCATGGATACCCACCCCACAGTCAGGTAAGAGATTAGTGACGGCTTGCAAAACCTCTGTAACAATAAATCAAAAAATAACGTATCACACGGTTCCTTGAGTCACTTGAGATATTTTCAGCCACCTAGCCGACTTTGAACAACCATAATCAAATGCTCATTGAGGATGTAAAAGAAGATATCCAGTGTTGTGTCAGAAAAGGGAGACCAGAGTGAATCAGTAAAAGGATAGTTGCACCCTTGCTAGTTAGTCTAGTACTCTAGTTCCTCTAAAATGTGGAACAAAAGTGTGACGTTTGTGCATACAACATCTCGTACATACAGTACATTTAGAAACCAACCCTTAATTCTGTTGTGGTGTCGGCCATCTAGTCCCGCAGCATGCTCTGTCGCACTCGGACGTCATTATTGAGACAATGCAGAGATATTTTTCCTCTGCTACAGCCTATGGTAGCATATAAATGATGGCTGTTAGAAGAATTGATGAAAGGAGAACTGGGAGTGATTGAGCTTCTCTTACAAAGACTTGACCCTCCAGAAAAAGAAATTCCGCTACCACCTTTTAAACTAAGCTCTGCACACTCTGTTCGCAGCACTTTTTCACAATATACTCTCACACTTTTTTTTTTTTTTTTTTTTTTAATACTTCACTCTCAGTCGCTCTGTCTCTTTCTCATTCTAAGTGCCTCTGCATATTGCTCTCAGTAATGAGTGCCTTGTGTGCAGCGTAGCGGCAGGGTAGCTGCCGATTTTCTTATCTACCTCCAAGCAGCAGAGCACATTGAGCGGCTCAAAGCAGCTCAGTGCTCGCGTGTGGACGTGTGCGCATGCACACGCAAAACCCCATCTGAGAGTGTTTATGAGAAAGACCTCTGTGTCTGAGAGCTTGTGTGCGTGCGTGCATGTGTACGTGCATCTGTAGTTGGTGTTTGGGATGTGCAGCTCTCTGGCAGTGCCACAGGAGGGGAGTGTTGGTCTGTGTGCCTGTACACCCCAGCCTCCCTTTCCCAAATCACAACAGGCCTCATCCCCCCATCATGTATCCTTTTTTTCTCCTCTCTCCAATTCTTGGTATCTCCTTTCTTGGGAATACAGCTCTCTGAGAGTGCGAGAGAGAGAGACTTCAAAGAGGACAGCACTGTAAGAATTTGGCTTTCAGGCCCCCTCTTTAGTCGAGTAATTGGTCGTTTTGGTCTTAGTCGACTAAGATTTCTTCAGTCGATTAAGCATTTCTTATGCTTTTTCATGCTGATTGATTTATTTCCAAGAAACGTATGAGCACAGCTCTGGTAAACACAAGATTTAAAGTTGTGTTTTTGTATGATTCTTTGTGGAGAAACTCAGTTTTACAGATGGGAAATGGACTGCATTTGTTTTGCGCTTTTCTAGTCTTAATGGCCACTCAAAGCGCACAGATCTCGGTCTGTTCGATCAACTGATTGACTAGTCGACAAAATCATATGAGCGTTGGCCGACTAAGAATTTCTTTAGTCGAGGACAGCCCTAGTATTTTGTTCTGGTGTTGATCTGACAGCAAAAAAAAAATAAAGATTGTGAGAGATTACAGGCGAAAAAAGCAATGAGAGGATGAGCAGGGAAGTGGAGCAGAGGGGAAAACAGAAATGGAAGCAAGTTATTTAAGCTGGCTTGCCTGCAGGGCACAGAATCATACAATAGTCCATCGCACAGTCTGAGCAGACTTGTGGTGCAGTCCTCCTGTGCCTGCCTGGGTTCATGTGTAAGACAAACGCCTGGGCAGAGAACACTTGTGATCCGCAGTACGTCTGAACTCCCCTTGTCATCTGTTAAATTGAAAGCCACTGCACACTGCTGCATTTGTTTAATAAATGATTTAAAAGTCATCCCTGCTAATGTATTCTGCCCTTCAGCACACACATTAGGAGACTCCTGCACACTAGCGGCTGGTTATCATGCAAATAGCGCTAGCCTAGCTTAGCCGCATGGGCTTGTTCATTGCTGCAGTACATTTGTCTTGGTAATGCTCCTGTCTAGTTTTATGTATGCATGTTTGAACTGCCTATAGTACTGCTTGTGTCAGTATGAGTGTGTTAAGTGGTGGCATGCTCCTGTGGGTCCCTGCTGCTGCACACTCTGTGTGTGTGTGTGTGTGTGTGTGTGTGTGTGTGTGTGTGTGTGTGTGTGTCATAGCCATTGTGACCCATGGGCTCATACATGTCAGTCTCCTGCTGTTTAGGTCAAACAAATGATTAGTGTTAACCACAAACAAGTCATAGAGGCTACACACCATTTTTTTAGCAATACTGTATTAAAATGTAATTGCAGATCACAACCTTCACCTCACCCTTCCCCTGAAACTCCACTAGAAAAAGTTAAGACTGAGGAGCTATTGATTATCTGTAAAAAGCTGTGTTTGAAGGAGTAGGCCTTTGTTTAAATTAGCTGATGAGTGTGTGGTGTTTGAGTCCATGTGTGTCTGTGTGCCAGCCAAAGTGCAGCAGCATAAAATTATCACAGCCCATCTTTGTGTACATTATGTGCATGTGTTTGTGTGTGATTGGCTGCGTGTGTTTATCACAGTGTTCAGTCTGTGTGCCGCTAATCCTCAGATCATCCCCTATTCATCCTCTCATCCTCCTCACTTACAGCCCTAATCCTGTCATCCCTGGCTCTCTTTTTTTTCACCCTGTCCTTTATCCATTTATCCCTCTATCCCGTTATCTCTCGCCCGCATCCACTGCCCCTCTGTCCCTGCATCCCCCACTCCAGCCCAGCTCCCTTCTTTTGCCCCTTCCCCCCTCTAATCACTTATCTTACTCTCCCTCCATCCCTCTGGACTCAGTTATAGCCAGCCTCAGCAGATGTCTGAAATCTTGGCATCATGGCTTTTTTTCCCGCAGAGTTCAGTCCCTCCCATATGAAAAATGCGGTGCAAGTAACTGCACTCTCATCTCTGCAAATTAAGCCTCCTAACAATACAGTGGTGGGAAGTGAGGGAACTGAGCCCGAGCCAGAAGGAAAAGGGCGCAATGCAGCGAAATACAGATTCATGTGCAGGTTGAGGTTTAGATACTGGAATTGGGGCTGGCGCTCCCTCGGTTTTGTGAGACTTCCATCAGTGTGTGATGAAGGCAGCTGCAGCAGAGAGTTGGTGATCTAGGAGCCTACCCACGCAGCTAGCTACCTAGCTGTCTACCGACTGGCCTACCTACCGCTGCTTTTTTGGAGCTGACAGGCTGCCACGCAATAAATAAATCATCAAAAAAAAGCTGCAATGCAGTGGGGGTCGCATTCGTGTTCTGCACTCTCAGGCAGCCAGTGCGTGGATAGAAGACAAGCATCTCCTTCCTTCCTTTTCTCTCTCAAGGGGTTTTAGGAGACAGCAACAACAGCTTTCTGACTCCATCCAGAAACAGGTTTAGATGGCTACATGGAAGGATGGATGCTTTGATGGATAGGAGGGACTGAGGCAGAGAGAGGGAGGGAAAGTTTTAAAAGAGGGGCGGGAACAAGAGGAAGCAGGGGACGTGTAACGCGAGCGTGTGAATGACAGACGCAGAGCAAAGAGAAGAGAAGAGACTCAGGCTGTCAGGAGGAGAGAGACAGAAAGGCCCGAGGGGGATCAGAGCAGCAGGGCCGCCGAGACGGTGAAAAAGAGAGGCAGAGAGTGACAGGCAGACACGGCTTGCCTGCTGGAGAAGTGGAAGAAGGGACACCGGCAAAGGGAAGGAGGAGGAAGAGGGAGTGAACGAGGGAGAATTTAAATGTGTGAGACAGACGTGGACTGAAGCCATCGTCAGCTCATGGTCTTAGAGCACAGGCAGGGGAAAGGAGGAACAGGAGGAGGAATAGACTCACACAGGGAAGGGGAGAGAAGGAACGGGAAAGTGGAGAGCTGGTCAACAGTTGTTCCTCTAGATCAGACGATGATGGGGCTGTACTACCAAGCAATGCTACCGGTAAGTTTTTGTTTGTTAAGCAGAGCTTCTTTCTATAAACAACTTTGTGCACACGTTGAGAACTGCAAGACCAGAACTAGATGAGCAAGAGCTGGTTAATGATTTACTTTCATTAGTTTGGCTTGGCTTGATGAAGCAGTAATTGGTGCTGTTAATGGTATGGCCTGTTTTTGCTTTGCTGGGTCTTGGCCCAGGTGAGGCCTTTGTCAGATAGTTGGCAGGGCATCAGGGTAACAGCTTGTCCCTGCGGCTCTGCTCCTTTCACTTTTTAACCCTTTGCGCTCAAGTAACTTCAATTATTTTTTGGAAGAACCCCTAGTACGACTCTGTGGCTCTGCAACATTTTGAGTTTGTGACACTGGAGTGGAGACAATATGCAGAGAGGCATCAGTCGAGCTGCATGCTGCTGAATGACGACAATTCTATGACAATATTAAAATATTTACTCTACACCGCAGCACATGATGTTTAGACAGTTGATGTGTGCTAGGCTGCTCTTAGCATATGGTGGGCGTGTCTGTGCTACTTTCGAGACAGCCTGAGGATGAGAGCTGTTTTCTGGCTCTGTCCTAGCATGTCCCGCTCTCTGTTCTTGGGTTCCTTTGGGCCTAAAGGGGTGTTGGGATTTGGGGAGGCTGCAGGGAGGTACATGTGGACACAAGGTAGCAACCGCTGCTCGGCCGCCAGCGCATTGACACGCAGTTGGTATTGCATGCTCTCGCCATGCTGACTGCACACAGTGTCATATGTGCGTGTGTCATGTCACGTCATGTGCACAGAGGGTGCAGGCTGAGATTTTGTCAAGCGATGCACTGTGTCATCCAAGCTGTCCATGCAGTTTAAACTTCATCTATCTCTGGATTGAGGGAGACAGGTGCCAAGGCAGAGTTGTTTCTGCGCATACACACACACACACACACACACACACACACACACACACACACACACACACACACACACACACACACACACACACACACACACACACACCAGTTGTTGCCAGGAGTACTTTACTACCCCCCTCTTTTACAGCACAACAGACTTAGACACACGTAGCTGTTGCTGTGCATTTATTATCAATAATAGTAACTTTACTATTATTGATAATAAATGCACAGTAACAGCCCTGTCTTTTGGTTACAGACACACATACCCACTACCTGTATTTGACCTGTTCACTTTAACGTCATCAGCGTTGACACATGACTCGTAGTTCCAAACACATTCCAGCTAAATCTTACAATCTTTCAAAAAACTAGATGGGGACACCCTCAATAATAGTAATCACTGCAGTGTTTATGCTTAAGATTCAAAGAATAGACCGTGTTGTAACTTTGTAGAATATTATTTGTTACAACAACCTACACCCCTACTTCAACATGGCGAAGTAGAGGTGTAGGTTGTTGTTGTTCTCTTTTCACTCTCCCTCTTTCCCCCTCCCCTGATTTCCTCCCCCTGCAGGCTAGTGCAGCTGTAAGCACACGTGTAAACACATTTTTCCTCTTCAAAGAGAATGACGCCAAATGGAGGATGGCGGTAGTAACTAGAAGGGTGTTGGGGGCGTTACTTCCATGCGAAAATGCACTGGAAAGGTGACGCGCCACGAGTCACACTGTCCTCCGTAAACCTTAAACTTTTATGGTACTGTCCTCTATTTTCGGTGACACGTCTAAATACTGTTAGTTCACAGTGTGCATAACCTATTGTGTGACTTCCAGGGCAACTTGCCTTACCCTGCCTTGGAATGTGGGTCTGGTTGTCTGGTTGCTAATTACATGTTGTTGTTGTTTTTTTTTTGCAAGATGTGTATGTACATCATGAACATCGAGTTATTACAATATGCACAAAAAGGTAATTTCGGTCAAAATGAATGTAGTTGTCAGCTAGCTACATTAGCTGTCTTGAGTCTCGCGACAGCCATAAACTGTGCACACCTGCTGCAGTTTACGGGGCTGTCGCAATTTGAATACGTGTAATAATGATTGAGATGTTCCAGACAGGACGTGATCTTGGGACCCTCCCTGCGTGGACCCTCTCACAGTGGGTGTGGGTCAGAGGGTGGACGTGGCTCTAGAATGAGCCTGCTCATGTGCCAATTCTGAAAACTTGCCTGTTTGAGTGTCCGTTCAGCATCATCACTGCAGCAGGATGGCATACGTTACAAACGCTGAGCCTGTCCATTTTCCTTTGTTTTTTACAGTTCAACAAAAACAAGTGTCAGTGTGTTACTGGCTGTCTGACAACATTTTTCCCTCCGTATCCCCCACGCCTCTCTCTGTCTGACATCCAGAGGTGTTGCGTCATCCCTATAATATATCCCCCACCTGCTCTATGCTGAGCCCATGAGGAAGGGTGTCAAGCTAAGCCTCTGTTACACTGAGGAGTTTGCAAGGCAGGGGGTGGCATCTGAGGATTTAGGCTGCCTAACTTTTACTCCTCCCATATTGTCGCCTAAAGACTGCTTGGTTAGCCAGCGTACAACAACAGGCCTTCACGGAATTTGCATGGGATCCACACCCAGGTCTGTTACCCTCCGGGTTCTGTGCACAAGACTGTTTGTGAGAGTGTAGCTGCATGCACATGGAAGCAAAGTGGACAGCTGCACTCTCATAACAAATACATAAGGTACTTGTGTGTTTTTGCTACACAACTACACTCAGTTTAACCAGCGGTATATTTAGCTTCATTCATTATAATTATCATGTGGGATTATGGGTGTTTCTGCAACTCTCACATTACAGTAGAAAGTGACAGAAAGTGACTTCCCATCTCACAGAAACACAGTTTCACCTGTAGGAACAGGTTAAGCACTCCATCAAAGCGCAGAGACCTCTGTATTGGTGGGCTAATGCACTGTGTGACACTACTCCACCTCAGGGTTAACTGTTCTCCCTCTGCCCAAGCAGCCATAATGATATTGTCCAACACTAATGCTGCTCTAACTGCGACTGCCCAAGGCTGAACACAGTGGGTCGAGGTGTGAAAACACTCCGCATGTTACCTCACACCAAAGCACACATGCACACATACACACAGAAAGGCACATTACAAGCGATGCGATGCGATGCACAGACGTGGTGCAGTAGAGCCCTAAATGGATGCAGCATTTTTTTTAGGATATCTACCCCTGCATGACAAGCAGCACTGTAACTCTGCACACGCTGTACCCGAGCATACACTGCAGCAGTAAGTCAGTGCTGTTGGGTGAACTTCCTCTGCAGAAGTCGTGACAGCAGAGTTCAGATTCCCCATCTTCTTGCTGCATCTACTCAGAATTAGCAATGCAGGATTTTATTTAACAATTCTACTGGCAGTGCAGCAAGCATATTAAAACATTTAAATTCTGTCTTTGGTGTCTTTAGTACCGTATTGGTTTTATTTTCGGTGTTTTTAGGGTGAAAAACTCATCCTTTATGTGTCTATAAATCAGTCTGGATGAAACGTCTGGGAAGTGTAAATGTCAGTCTGTGATGAGGTATGAGCGATTTGGAAGATAGTGAGCCCAGTAGTGCGACAGAGCCAGTCGTACCCCTGACACATGACCCATCATGCCTCTGGGCGTGGTCAGGCTGAGAACTAGAGGGAGGTTAAGCGTGTTTGACTGGGTTTCAGCATGTTTTAGCCGAGGGTTGTCCGCATCCAGTCAGGAATATTTGCCTGCAGTATGGGTTCTCTAACAGCTGGTCATAAGTTCCTCTGCTCTGGTACTCAGCCTCACCAGCATATATTAGTGACGGATGAAGGAAACAATATTCTGTGTTGGTTCTTTATAATTCTGTTTTTGTTAGTTGTGTTTAAAAAAATAAAATAATGTTTAGCCTCTTTCAGTTTTCATCAATAACTATTATTTGAATTAGTGATTTATCTGCTGAGTTTGCCTTTTAAAATGTCAAAAAAAATAGTTAAAAATGCCAGATATAATTTTTCACACCAGCCCAAGGGGACTTCTTTAAGTATCTTGTTTTGTCGGACCAACGGTCCATAACCCAAAGATATTCAGTTTACCATCACGCATGACAAAGAAAAGCATCAAAGTCTCACATTTGAAAAGCTGGAACCAGCAAATGTTTGGCATTTCTCTCAATCGACTAATCAATTAATCGACCAATCATGTGTCTTAAGACACAAATGCCGGTTTTTCCACTGCGTAGTACGGCTCCACTCCACTCGACTCGCTCCTTTTTGGTTTCCCATTAGCAAAAGTTGTGGACTGTACCTGGTACCTAGTACTTTTTTTCGGTACCGCCTCGGTCAAGGTTCCAAGTGGGCTGAGCTAATACTAATACTAATACACTTAAAACCCTCAAAACACTGCAGAGGACTGGTTGGACAGAGAGGATTGTCACTAGCGCGAAATGGGACATCTGCACAAACGTACGATTATTAAATAGCCAAACTACCGTCCACAGCGACTGCAATTTTTTGATTAACTCGACCCTGGTTTTAAAAAAAATGGCAGCCTTGAAAACTCTGGCGTACAACTGACGAAGTGCGGACGTTCCTCTGTTTGGTTGCCGATGAAAGAATTCATTGAGTGTCAGGGTAAAGATGATGTCACAGCAGTTTAATCGGCATTGCTATGACGATCAGCTGAGAATCCCAGGTACACTGAGGAATATTATCTGCAGTTAAAAAAACTAAGAGTCCTGAAGCCAAGAAAAGTGAGAAACGCGGTAAAAGTTGCCCAAAACATCTGGTATGGTTGAGTGTCTTCCCCCCTGTCCCTGCCCTGTTGTTCTTCTATTAGCATATTAGCAGTTGTCTGGTAAAGCGAGAAATATGATGACAACCTTGCAAGCGCTGCTGTTCTTTTGTTGTTCTGTTATTGCACAAGCAAGCCACGTTGCTAGTGAAAACACACCTATTTTAAGTCTATGATTTCATTACTACATGTGTTTTTGGTCTTTTGTTATTTGTCAGAAGCGAAGAAATCTGAATTGTGCATTGGAATTTTTATTTTTAGGTCCTTTTGCCGGCGAGTCAGAGTGTCAGAGAAAGGACTGTCAGTGTGATTATGATAATGATGCAGATGGTGATGATGATATGAACTGTCAAAAACAGCCGAGCTGTATGTCACAGATCTCCGCTCAGCCACGGAGCTGCTGACACTGACAGACAGTTTTTGCCTGTAGTTTAAATTGGAATTAAAGCATTTAAGATCCCTTTTGTTACATTAGGACACTTCATCTTTTTGATTTAAGAGAGGGACATTTTAAGTTCATTGACTACAGCGTGTTGAGAGCTTCAACATGAAGTTCTCCGGTAGGTTATTTTTCTTGCCAAATAACGTTCCATGTATCCTCTGGTTCTGAGGCACCGGACTATTAATGTATCGCTAAGGAGCAGCCTTTCTGTAATCTGATTGGCCCACACTCAGGAAGGAGAGACAGGATCTTCTGCGCGGAGACAACCGTATAAGGAGATGGGCTGTGGCCTACGCTTTGATGGACATCACAGTGCAGCAGAAGCTTTGAGTGACTTGAGGGGCGGGTGTCGGGGGTTTTAAAAGGGGAAAAAATAATCTCCCTCTGGCTTTCATCACGCGTGGCAGGCAAGAATGAAGAGGGAAGGGGAAAAAGAGGGAGGGGGGGGGGGCGGGGTAAACGCAGGCATGCTCAGTTATCCAACCACAGGAAAAGAAAAGAGATGAATTGCAGAGGGAGAAGAAGCTGCAAAGAGTATTTCTGTCTTCAGCCAGGCGGCTTTTACAGGCGCTAGATGGTTCCAATAGACAAATTGTTATGTTATTTGCATGATTGATGAGTTTCAGTAGCATCACCGCTTGACTTTTTCATTCAGAGTTTCTGTGGCTGGCGTTTGCTTCACTTGGGTGGTTAGAGGTTAAAGTCAGTAGACAGACATAGACACACGCTTGAAAGGTTTTGCCGTGAAAAGGCCTCTCCTCCCCCTCATCCGTCTCCGTGTATGTGGAAAAACATATGGTGTCTCAGGTAACACAACGTGTGTGTGTGTGTGTGAGGTGAGAGTGAAACCGCATGGATGAGTAGGTCCTTCTCCAGATGGTCCTTTTCATTTGTAATATCAGATTGTCGATAAAATAAAAAAAAACATTTCAGTCGATACTCGATCGTCTCTGTTTTCAGCTTCGCTCGGCCTAGCTTGTTTACAGACAATCCTGTATCTAAATTAGAAATGAATTTATATGAATTGTACAATATATTTATTGCTATATTTTTTGTAAATATTGTCCTTTTTGATTGTACTATGGACCTTCTATTTGTGTCCTGAATAAGGTCATTATTATTATTATTATTATTATTATTATTATTATTATATTATCTCACAATGTCAAGATTCGGTCTGGAAAGTTTGGACCAGATATAACCCTAATATTTCCCATAATCCCCTTCCCCCTAACGTTAAGCCACCCGTTTCTTTTTCCATTATTTCTTTTTCCTTTCTCCCCCTCTTCTCTTGACTATATGATGCTGCCATGTAGGGCAGTGCTGCTCCTTCGTCAGCGGGTCAGGAATGCCTGTGTAGACTGTTCTTAACTCTTAATCCACTGACCGATTTGTCTGCCTGTTTATTAGCTCATCAATTCTACCTCCCCTGTAAAGTGACTTTGAGTCTTTGAAAAGCGCTATATACATTCTATTTATTATTATTATTATCAATTCATCCAAGTCATTGTCGTCTATCCTTGGTTAGCTAAAACAAACCCTCGTATGAAAATGGTCACAAGCACCGTGTATTTCTGATTCTGATTCTAAGTGTCGAGCCTTAATGTTATTACCCCTTAAAACAATTTTTTTCACATGACTGATCATGTGGGAGCATTGTGTTGTGACATCTAGTCTGGTTGGTTCAGGCTCGGCAGTGCTTTGTTCAGCGAGGAGAAACCAAGTTGCTTTTATGAACCGTGAGCTGCTTCTCTGGTGCCCTGAAGCAGTCTCTGAAACGCACATGATGAGTGTTTATGATGTGGCAACAGTGTCAGTTCAGGGAGACCCAGTCACTGACCAGTCAATTTTATTTATATAGCCCAATATCACAAATTTGCCCCATGGGATCAGCTTTCCTTGTCCCTCTTATTCTTTGCGCCTTAAAAACTAAGATGAGCACTCTTGTTCATACATAATGAGGTCTAATTCCTTGTCTATCTAATCATAAGCGTAAAACTTCTTGTTCGGTTGTCACCCTTTTCTGTGGTTCTGTTACTCTCTCTTCTTTCCCTCTGCCTAGCATGCAGCTAGGATATGCCTATAGGACACACCCTTTAGTGGCTCAATACAGCCTACTGCATGTTTATGAGCTCACATGCCCTAACAAGCACACTTCGGCTTTGATATATATTAGCCCGGGTAGGCTAAGGCCTAACCAGTGAATTTTAATGGCTTATTCAGGGGTTTCCTTGGGTTTTAAGAGTGCTTAGGTGCCAATGACATACATTTCTGTGCATATTAGTGATGTCATTGTGGAACTATTGGCATAAAGCTTAGTGGTTGTCAGTTGCAGCGAGGGAGAGATCACTAAAGCAAAACTTGAATGGCTCGTCACTAAAATGAGAATAGCTGAACCACCTTAAAGGTCAGCCCACCTTAAGTTAATAAGCTGCTAACCCCCTTCACCTTAACCAGCAGATATCAAACAATACACGGGAACGTGCGTGCGTGCCACTGTGTACGTGAACCATCATATGCGGAAGACAACGATGGGTACGCCCGTCCTGTACGTTGGCGTGTCCAGATGCTCTCCACATAGTTTTCACGTTCATAACTCTTAGTTATCTTAACGATAGCTTATCGTCTCTTTTTGAACAGGTTTACGATGGTTCCTCTTTTATCACTAGGTGACCGAAACCGTTGCAGATGCGAAACACAATCGGCTTTCACACATTCTTCCCTAACATACATTCAGCCTCACCTCCAAGGCCATAGGATTAGAGAAAGGGAGTGGGCTCGTTTGCTTTGCTGCATCTTAGTTACTCTGTCTAATTAAAAAGGCTGCTTGGAGACCGAGTGTCTCTAGGCGTCACCCATCCCAGATCCAGTCCACGGCAGAGACCAGAACAGTGGTTGATGGTGTTGTATGCTATGTGCCATGCTGCCTGGCCTGATGTGAAAAGAGCAGCCTTGAGCCCAAACCATTTGCATTTTTTTCTGGCCTTGTTTCTTCTACAGCTTACATATTCATTCTGTATCTCTCTGTCTGTCCACTGTCTCTCCCTTTCCCTTACTCTTTGCTGTTGAAAGGATTTCGTGAAACTTAGTCCAAGATGCCCTAGAGTGTGTGAAATGATGGAAGCAAGCAACATTGCAGAGTCACCACACACACTCACACATACAAGATGAGGTGCGTGTGGGTTAGAGCAGCAGCAGCTAAGCTATACAGAATCTGTAAATGATCCTGCTGCTGATACAGTTGTAACAGTGCAGAGAGAAAAAATCACCTGAGGCTGAAGTCCCAGCTTATACACAGTTAATCTGAATTATGGATGGCCTCTAATAGAAATCCAAAAATACAGGTCTTTAAGTAAGTATTTACACAATGCAGCAGTAGCTGTAATCATGTCAGGGTTAACATTGCACAGTTAGTGTTTATGTCCATCCATCCCATAAGCATCTTTGTATCTCAATCCATGTATTGAATTTTCTAACTCTTAATAATAGATGTGTTTGCTGTAAATATTTCATGGTCGGCTGACTGAAAACTTATGCCTGTCAGAGATATGGAGGTAGAGGGAGGGGGAGAGGATAGCAGTGAGGGAATGGGTGAGTGACTGAATGGTGAGGGAGAGAGAGAGAGAGAGAGAGGGAGTGTAATTTAATAGGCAGGATTTTAACCCCCACATTCTGCCCTCATCAGGACGCTCCAAGCACTGCTTACAGAGTACATATGTTAAGTTGTCTCCTTCTCTTCTTACCTCTCCTCTCCTCCCCCTCCCTTCCCCGCTCCCGCAGGGCTCTCAGGATTCGACAGGAGGACAGGAGGGATTGGTGGCCCCGCCCTTTTCACCGTTCCCCCCTCCACCCCCTCCTCAAAACGGGCTAGCAGGGACAGAGTTTGTCCCAGGGGCCATGTTTGGTGCTGGGGGCCAAGGCCCAGCAGAGTTGGGGGCTGGTGCTAATGGAGCCACCACCAATACCACCAACAACAACGTAAGCGCAGACCTGATAAAGCCTTAATGAGTAATAATTGAAGTATGTTAGATGTGTGCGATGTTGAGGCATTTTCCATTATACTTTGTTGTAGAGGTATTCAGCTAGTTGTAGTGGTACTGTGTTTGTTTGTTTTTTTCTCATTCTTGATGTCTTGAAGTTGTTTTTTTTCTATTATTTTTATTCAATAAAATAACAGTTGTAGTGCTACACTGATAAAGGTCATAAACCCTGGCTTGAGACTGCCATTGGTAATGTCGGTCCACCACTTTCATTGAGACTAAAATATACTGGATGGATTGCCATGGATGTTTTTTTACACACATTCGTGGTCCCCAGAGGAAGAATCCTAATGACTTTAGAGGCTCTCCCTGACTTTTTCAACATTTTTATTTTATAGTCAAATATCTCAACTGCTATAAAATGGATTGCCATGATTTATTTTTTTACAGACATTCATGGTAGAGGTTAGATTCTCTGCCCGAGCCCGAACTGGCCGACATTTCCCGCCACTATCCTCGGGCCGGGCCCTTGATCAAGCATTTGTATTTTTTTTTAAAGATTACTTTATTAGCCTAATTGGGTGGGGAGAAAGCTATGCCATAATCATGCGCAGCGTCTCCTCCACTCGGAGGAGACGCTGCGCCAATCACACCGGGCCTGCTGTGCTGTATGGTGTAGCTTTTAAGTGCAACATGGAGCTTGAAGATGTAAAGAAAAAAATAAAACCAGGAGGATTAGCCTACCTTTGAGCAAGTTTGGAGGAAAGTCTTAAAGAGAAGACACACCAGCCCGATAATCGGGCGTTGGGCCGTCTGGCGAGGTCGGTGACTCGAGTCTGTTCGGTGTGTCCGTGCCGTCGGCTGTCCAAGGAGCCGTCGGCCTTCATTTGGGCCGACCCGACATGTTCAGTCAGAGACAGGGCAGTCGGGACTCGCCCGGAAATGGCGAGCGGATGAGCCTCTCAAAATCTGACGAAAATCTTTTAAACTGACCTTTGTTGATCTGAAATGAAGACAGATTCAGCAACTGCACGGCCTATTTCTCTCTCTTTTCAGAAACACGTTTTGGTGAACTATTTTAGTCCAATATGAGATCGTATTCTGAACGAGACGCCATGACAGTCTGGCTGTGAATTTCCGGAGAAAAAAGAACCACGTGACGTGTTCGTCCAATCAGCTGCCGGTTTTCATTTTCTGGGAAATAATCAGACTGTTAGTGGAAACAATACAGAGCAGCGCCGCCTGCTGCTATGGAGACGTATTGCGTTTCGCGCACGCGCAGAACGTACGCTCAAGTCGGCATCGCCTCAGTGTGTTCTGAGGCATTTTTTGGACCTCGGGACCCGACTGATCAGTCCGACTGGCTTTACTGCCGACGGTCGGCCCGTCTGGTTGGTGTGTCAGGGCCCTTAGGTATAGAACCATTTTAAACAAGTCGTGGGCAGTGACAACACATGTGTTGGCTTTCTCGAGTGCATTAAGTGCAGCACGCTGCTCACCTATGACAGCAAAAAAACGGGGATGATGAACAGACACATGAAGCAGGCTCGTCATGGCAGAAAAGATGATAGTCAGCCTTCAATGTCCTCTTTTGTTACTTCTCCAAGCACACCCCTCAAAACATATTTCTGTAGTTCAAACAACTCGGAATTGTATGTGAGAACATCAGTTATAACGGCCCGCGTATTAAAACATTGTCGGGCACGGGCTCATAATTACAGTTAAAGTGTCGGGCTGGGCTCGGACACAACGTGCACGGGCTCGGGTAGGGTCTGGCTTGATTTTTTTGGGCCCGATCTAAGCTCTAATTCATGGTCCCCAGAGGGTGAATCATAATGACTTTGTGAATTCCCCTGATTTTCCTCTTGTTCCAGCAGCAAATGCTTTTTTTTTTAAGTGAAATATCTCAAATACTTTTGAATGGATTGTCATGAAATGTGGTACAGTCAATCATGATGCCCTCAGGATGAATTGCAACAACTTTGGTGATCCCTTCACTTTCCAAATAGTTCCAGCATCAGGTCAAAATGTTGTCCAATACTGTTTAAGCACAAACCCCTACAAAACACTCCCATCAGCCTCAACTGGACTTTGTGTTTAGTACTAATTATAATTGTTCACATGCTAACAACTTAAACTGAGATGGTAAACATACCTGCTAAACATAAGCACGTTAGCATTGTCATTATGAACATACATTTGTTTTAATAAATCTTCGCTGAGCCGCCTTCAATTGGTGCAAAATGCAGCAGCCAGGCTTTTAACAGGAACAAACAGAAGGGCACACATTACCCCGATTTTGTTTACTCTCCACTGGCTTCCAGTAAAATACAGAATTGATTATAAAATTTTAGTTTTAACTTTTAGAGCACTACATGGACAGACGCCGAAATATATCGCTGATTTGTTGACCCCTTACTCCTCTTTCCGCACGCTTCGTTCCTCAGGTCAAAATCTCCTGATGGTCCCAAAAACCCGCCTTAAAACTCGGGGAGACCGCTCCTTTCAGGCAGTTGCTCCCAAATTGTGGAATGCCCTGCCCCTGTCGCTGCGTGTGACCGATTCTATCGTTTATTTTACAAAACAGCTGAAGACACTCCTATTCAGACAAGCTTTCACTTGACTGAGCTATCATTGTTTTTATGTTTGTATGATGTTTTTTAAATTGTTAAACTTGCTGCATGTAAAGCACTTCGTGACTCTGTCTGTGATAGGTGCTATATAAATAAAGTTTACTTACTTACTTACTTACTAGCATGGTGGCATTAGCATTTAGCTCAGAGCACCGCTGTACAGCCTCACAAGGCAGCAACTAATGATTATTGTCATTGTCAATCTATCTGTCGTTTATTTTCTTGACTAATCGATTAGTTGTTTGGTCTCTAAAATGTCAGAAAATGGTGAAACATGTGGATCAGTGTTTCCCAAAGCCCAATATGACGTCCTCAAATGTCTTGTTTTGTCCCCAACTCATAAATATTCAGTTTACTGTCACAGAGGAGAGAAGAAACTAGAACATATTCACAATTAAGAAGCTGGAATCAGACATTAAAAATGACTCAAACCGATTAATCGATTATCAAAATAGTTGGCGGTTTATAGTTGACAACTAATTGATTTAATCTTTGCAGCTCTAGCTGCAAGCATGGCTGGCACAATAATCAGATTTCAGATGCAGTTGAGATTATCCTGTTTATTTCTTGTGACTGTACACAAATAGCTTTCTGCATTGTGCACTCTTTCCATTAGGGTTATATTTAAAAGAAGGTGTAGCAGAGCTTTACCTTGCTAAAATAATGATCATAAGCCATTTGGTCACATTTACCTCTACTTCTCTCACCTTTCTTACCCCTTCTTCTTCTCTCTCTCTCTCTGTCTCTCTCTCTCTCTCTCTCTCTCTCTCTCTCTCTCTCTCTCTCTCTGTCTCTCTCTCTCTCTCTCTGTCTCTCTCTGTCTCTCTCTCTCTGTCTCTCTCTATGTGTGTGTCTCTCTCTCTGTGTCTCTCTCTCTCTCTCTGTGTCTCTCTCTCTCTCTCTCTCTCTGTCTCTCTATCTCTTTTCCACAGGGAAAGACAGAGGAGGTGTCCCAGGGTGAGGCGGGCGTACAGTGCGGCACAGGAGGCTCAGGATCCGGAGGCTCTGTGGGAGACCCCTCCGAGGCCAAAGGGACCCCCAAACGCCTCCACGTCTCAAACATCCCCTTCCGCTTCCGGGACCCTGACCTCAGGCAGATGTTTGGGGTAAGAAGCTGGGAATGTTGTGGGCCTCATTTTTAACAGGATCAATAAATCAGTCTAGACACCGGGGTCATGCACAGAGGGGCCGGTTCACGATGGGTGGGGTTTAGGGACTAAATAGTCAACAAAGGAAAGGGTGCTTGAGAGGGCAATATAGGCTGCTGTGTGTTTCAGTTTGTTAGCATTAGTGACAAAGTGAGATAAAAAAGGGGCCAGAGCAAGAGTTCGATGCAAAAGGATCGAAGGAAAAGCATTGAAATGTGGGAAGTTGTCTTTTGTGTAACAGTGACACCTAGTGCTCAGCAGTTGTAACTCTCACAATGTCCAAATCTTCTGACTTTGCAGTAATGCCGTCCCAAAAGACTGCTATCTAAGGATCCTGAGACAATTCAAAGATGTCATTGACTGCTTTCTTTGCTTATATATGTTTGCTAATTTCTTCCCTCAAATTTATTTGCAGCAATATGGGAAGATTCTGGACGTAGAGATTATTTTCAATGAGAGGGGCTCAAAGGTAAGTGCACAGACGACATTTGATTCTCTGAAACCACACTACAATTCTTCCTTACTGTTGACTGTTATTCCCACTTTGCATGTTTTTGTGACAATTTGTGATGTGGTGTCAGCACGCCCCATGGGGGATCTTTGTTATGAAACTCCAATTATCTCTTAAACAGGGTCAAGAGTGCATCCCAAGGCCTTAGGATTTACATATTCTCCTCTCTCTGTCTCCACAATCCCATTTGACCAACCTCTTTATCCTCTGCCGTGTACCACAGGGTTTTGGCTTTGTGACTTTTGAGACCAGCGCAGACGCAGAGAAAGCCAGGGAAAAGCTCCACGGCACATTGGTGGAAGGTCGTAAGATTGAGGTAATTTCTCTCTCTCTCCTTTCTTCTGCCTTCTCTCTGTACTCATGTTTCTGCTTGATCACTGACTGCTAGCTAGCTCCCATCCTCCCTTTAGTGATATGCTCTGATGCAGCCCACTGGTATCCCACTCCCTGGTCTCTGCAGTATGTTCATTTTTTAAATATCAGAAGACTTGTTTCCTACCTTGTTTTTTGTTTTGTTTTTGTGGTGGGAATGATTGGGGGTGGGGTGCAAGAACACTACATAAGGCATGCTGGGTACTTTTCCTCTGCAGCATTTTCTTTCATCATCAAGCTGTTGCCTCGTCACCTTTTTGTTTCCCCCCACTGATGCGCAACTCGTAGCCACACTGATGTTACAACTTTTCCCGCAACATTTGAATGGTGTTTGTGTAGTTGGCACCGGAGGGCACGAGAGGAACGCAGTGAAAGGATGATGCATGGCAGATTGCTGTCAGATGCTCTTATTTTCTTCCCTAGTGTAGAAATCCTTCTGTGTTCCCCTCTCCCGGTGCTGTGGCTAAGTGGTTGTGACAAGCTTATGGCTCCTGGTGCAACAGCAGCATGCTGGGAATCACGGCAACACTGACGCATGTTCACTTTATGGAAGTCTGGATTCTTACCAAAGATCTGTGCACTTGAGTTTTATATGTATGTAAAGTCTGTGTGTGTTCAGGTTGTTTATTTTGATTTTTATAAAATATTGTTTGTTTTTTAACTGAAGCATGTGAATTTTTGAAAGCAGTTTTTCTCCTTTACTTTAATCGGGGTGTCAAGTAGCCAGTTGTCCATATTGGATCTTTGACCCACGTCGCTGCAAGCCAGGATTTCTGCATGGGCTTACTGTTTTGATTTCCTTATTGTGTGTGTGTGTGTGTGTGTGTGTGTGTGTGTTTTCCTGCATGATGGATGAGGCTGGCTGGACCCTTTTTAGTTCTGTACTCTCAGTTCTGCTGCAGTGTGGTCGAGAACAAAAGACAGCCACCTGCATCCTCTGGTACAACATACTCCCTCCACCAACTCCATCTTCAGCCAATCAGCAAGCTGAATGGATACTGTGAATGGAGCCAATTTACCCAGCATCATTCTCTCCCAGTTGAGCCCAGTCAACAAGCTGTGTTGTCCCTGGCATTGCTTTAACCTGACTCTCTGTTTATTTTTCTCCCCACGGTGTGCATGATATCAGTCACTTGTATTAATCAGCGAGCATTTTGTTTTCAGTCGTCACTTTGCATGCACTCTGTTGTACTCCAGTAGTGGTGTTGGGCTGTAGCGAGTCATGTATCAGCTGCATGGTGGGCCAGCAACAGGAGTCTGAAGTGTGGGTCTCTTTCTGTCTGTTTATGGTGCATGGGCTTGAAGAGACAAAAGGCTGCCTGGCGCAGGACAAATCGTGGATTTGTGTTTATACATTCTTTCAACTGAGGAGAAAAGGCCGGACATTTCTATTTGAGGCAATGCCATCTGGCAGTTCTCCTTCCTTGCAGATGTTGCTGCATTACTCTCGCTTTTTAAACTGGTCATATCATTTCAGAGTTTGTTGAATTATGTTTTTAGTGATGTAGATTGGCAGAAAAATATTAATAATTCAGAAACTCTGAAATGTAGGCCCTACTGTGTACCATGGTTATACATAAATACTTAACTATTATTGTGTGTGACTGTGCAGTTCACTGCTATCCACTGGCATGAGTTTAGGTGATGTAGGCTGCATGGTTGGTATTTTAGTATGGAAAGATGTAGCGAGGCATTGCTGAAGACAGCTGGATGTTTTTTCTTGCATGTTTATTCTGTACGGCCATTTGTTGAATTAGTTGTGGTGATGGGACTGTTAACTTACCTGTTTAGTTCGCATGAAATCAGTTGCACCTGGGTGCCTCGTAGTCTTGCTCCACTCACTGAGAAAAAGGCTGAGTAGCTGAGTTCCTAGTTTTCAGAGTACGTTTTGATTTATAAAGCTATCCTCAACTTCACTCAAGTGCTGACTTTTCTTATTCTTTGTGCATGCCAATGGGAGTCGGTCAGTAGTTATTCTCATAGCTTAGCTGCCCCATAGCGTGCATGTGTGTAGCATATATGAAATCGAAAGACATTTGTTGTACTTAAAGTTACACTGTACTTCTCTTTGTCTGGAATAAAACTCTGCGCTTTGAAGAAGTCAGTTTCCTGTGTGCTTCCAATGTCTCCATGTAAGTGGCCCAACTACAATTCACTTTGTCTCTACCTGCTTCTCTGTGATCCCATCTCATCATCATTCATTCTATATATAGACTATAGAGTCCTATAGCCTATATATATATGTGTGTGTGTGTATATGTATACTGTGTGTGTGTGTATATATGTATATATATATATATATATATATATATATATATATATATATATAATACACACACAGTATATATGTGTGTATCTTATACCCCTTTCCCACTGTTCAAAAAACAAACAAATAACACCCATTAACATCTGGCTTTTTGTCTGCATTTACTCCCGGGACAAATGACTCTGCAGTAGGCACAGCAATTCATCGGCAGACATGGCAACAGATTAGCCAATTTTCGCCCCTTCCGTCTGTAACTTCTCTCAACTCGGCCATAATTTCCATCCATCTCCGCCCAAGCAGTGCTCAAACATGAAATTAGGCGGCCCCAAGTTTGAAAGAGAGACTGATTAAAGGTGCTCTAAGCGATGTTAAGTGTTTTTTTAGGCTACAACATTTTTTTGTCACATAGAGCAAACATCTCCTCACTATCTGCTAGCTGCCTGTCCCCTGAACACACTGTAAAAAAACACGGTCTCTGTAGACAGCCCAGGCTCCACAAACAGCAACAAAAACAAACTGCGCCAACCTGCACCACCAAACATAACAAACAACAAAGTGTACCAGCCAATAACCGACAAGAAGGATTTGGGGGTGGGGGTTAGGGGGTTAATGCATGGAAGGGAGGGGGAGGGGACGGGATGAGGAGGAGGGAGGGGCGAGCTAGCCTCGTTTTGTTTGAAAATACTTCGAATGTCAACAAGAAGTGACGTCACCCAACATCGCTTAGAGCACCTTAAAGTTACAGATATAAAAAAGGAGTAACCACCGTAACATTTTTACTGGCCTCCTTGATGCTTTCTTTCGTTTACTAACCCTATGTTGTAAGAGAAGCTTATCTCTTTTGGGGAGTAACAGAGCCAGTAGATAGTGTATGTGTAGTGGAGCAAGTGATAGAGTGACGGTGAATGCAGAGTGATCGGTTTGAGCGGAGGAGAGTTTATGAGCGAAGACGTTTTTGTGCGCTGTTTTGGACAGCTGTAGCAGGAAAAGTTAACACCTGTTTTTCGGCGCGTTTGTGACGTTGAGCGTGAAACACCACCAAAAACAACTGGGCACACTCATCTACTGGCAATGGCAAGTTTAGAAGGTGTACCCATGTTTAAAAAAAAAAAATGCATATACACACAAATTTTGATGGAAAAAGGGTATTAATATGCACTCACAGACATACACAATTCAATGCATTTCCACCCACTCATGGCTATCTTGTGATTGTGCGTGTGCTCTAACAAGTAAATGGTTACGCAGTTCTACATCATAACATCTTTCTGCCTCAGTCAGTAACATTTTGTCTGTCATTGGCTTGTGCCAATGATAGGCAATCTCTCCAAACCATTTAGTCACATATATGTAGTCACATATTTCATTCTTATGCTGCAGTTACTGGCTGTACAGGAAGTGCATTAGGGTCCCTGCATGGTCTCATTTGCGCAGCCGCAAACCTCGATTAGGAAATCATTACGTCAACCTAATGAAATACTAAATAATGCGCTTGCGCTTCTTGCCGATTATTGAGTCCAGCTCTGTGTGACTCGACAGCTCTGATCAGCTGGTGGTCACGCAGAACAATATTCTTTTGTCCAGATAACACACCTTTAACATTTCTTTACCTGTTTCTCAATAGGTGACAATATGAAGGTGAAGATGAAGGCTGGCTGTTGTGATTTTTAAATAATTATGACATTCCCATCTCTGGGAATGCAAGACAAAATAAAGAGACTATAGTGAACACAGGCTTGTTTTAATTTTACAGGCACCAAACAGTCAACCTTGTTCAAAAGGTTTACCTTGTTTTACGCCGACCTCCAGGTAGCTTTCTGATCTACAGTGTGGCAGAGCTATGGCAAGGACAAAATCTCAGCTGTTTGTACACGTCAGTGGTTGCAGACAGTGTGCACGTGGCCACAGAGGAGATGACGCTTGGGTGGGCTCAAAGACAAAACTAAACCCTAAAGCCTCCCATTCACTAACTCCTGCTCTTTGTGTGTGTTTGCGGTTGATCTATGTTGCTTGAGTGTTACGGGAAGTAACTGCTCCTCCGCAGCGCAGAGTTTTAGTCAGACATTTGAACACAATAGAGCAGAATAGCTTAGAGGTGTGTGTGTGTGTGTGTGGTTCACAAGTGGTGCAGCTCTGCATGTAAGGGGGGAGGGGGGGTGAGTAAAGAGTGTCATCATCAGTGCATGGATGTGTGCGTGGAAAAGGATGAGAAGAAGTTGTGCCTGTGGTTCTGCATGCCTGACCATGCACAGTCTCACCAACCAATGCTGCCTCCACACACTAATCAAAGGGACACCGTTGGCTAGGGCTAAACGATTGTTTGTTTGTTTGTTTGTTTGTTTTTTGTTTTTTTTGGGGGGGGAATCTAATTGCGATTTTCTTTTTTGCCAGATATTGCAATTATGAAAAAATTTGCTAATTTTTTTTAGCTACATATTGCACCTTCTACGATCATGTTAAATAAAGTAAAAATAGATAAATGAAAAATCCACTGAAAATAGGCCATTTCTTTAACACAGCTTTTGATATGTAACATTATTCCAGCATTTATCTTATGAAGAAACTGTAAATATAATAATGAAAAGAGGAATACCATTTTTTAAATCAAATGTTGCACCAAACATTCAACTAAATAATTCAAATTCGATTACTCGCGGTCTTCACGATAAGATAATCCCATTTTTTCAAATCGCGATTTTGATTTGAAAATGATTAATCATTTAGCCCTACCGTTGGCCTTCAGCTCACGGTGGCCTGATGGTGGTCATTTCCTTACACATTCTGAACCCTCTGGATGATTGTGTTCAGTGGCATTATTTCTATTGTTTATATTGGTAAGATTATGAGTTGTTGGATGGGCGCCCCCCCCCCCCCCCGGTTTAGGATTTGACCGGTCCCGTTTTGTTATCTGAACTTTGTTACTGCATGATTTGAAACGATCAATTAATGAAATGTGTGCGTATCCGTGTGTGCTTGAACATGAGTGGAAATGTAGAAAAGGTTGAAAGAAAAGGGGAAAGAGAGTTTGCACTTTGCCCTTTCCAACCCTCTTTGTGTCGGCTCTCTCTCTCTCTCTCTCTCTCTCTCTCTCTCTCTCTCTCTCTCTCATTACTTCATTCTCTTGTTGCCAGTCACGTTTGTCTTTCTGTCCATTTGTCTTTGATTTGAGAGTAATCTTTAGCGGTTTTTCCAACTTTAACCATCTTGTTTTGCCATCATCTGCCTTATTCTGTTTACATTTATTGTCATCTATTTTGGTATTTAATTTTCTCTTTTGTTTTTATTTTTTTGACCTTCAGTATGTTATTTTGTGGTGACTGGTAAAAAAACTGCAAATTACAACCACTCTTCCCGCAACCAGTCTCCAAACCCACGCTCTTCTCTCGTGGCTGAAACCTGACCACACGAGTGAGTCATTTCTTGCTAAATCTAACCAAAATACGTCCACTTGTCCTTTTGACTGTGATCGACCCAGAGAGTGTTAAACCAACCTTTGACTATTCTGCTCTTATGAAGGAGGGTGATGGGAATTGGTATCTACTCTTCTGACTTTTCCTTGGAGGTGTTCCAATTCACTGCATCTCAGTCCCTCACTGTACACTCAGGAGGCTAGTTTTTGGTGTTCACCCTCAAAATGACCATTTGTAAATCAATTACTCAGCGAGCGTTGCCTTAAATAACGATACGCGCCAGGTCTATTTTCACGCGGGGCATTTAAACAGCCAGGCAGGAAGTGAAACAGCGAGAGTATCCAGTCAATTTACCAAAAGTCAATTTTACCCCCAGTGTGTTCAGGGGACAGGCAGCTAGTGAGGAGATGTTTGCTGTATGTGACAAAAAATGTAGCCTAAAAAACGTGTGACATCGCTTAGAGCACCTTTAACTACAGGAGCGCTTGGAGTGGAAGGTACATACTAGCTTAATAAACACGTGATTGTTCTGTAAAGTACTTGTAGAGACAATAAAATCTGCGACGCTCCTGGTGTGTTATGGCGCGTGGCGGAGGATGGAACAAAACCGGAACGCAGCAAAGACACGCGCCCGGTGGAAAATCGGGGTCAGTGTTGAAAAGTTTGAGCAAATATGCGTGGGTTTGGGAAGTACTGAGCATACCACAGGATAAACGAGACTTGGGTATGGTACACGGGTTGTGTGACAGTTTGCAAACGTACAGTATGTTTTGATATCATTTTGGTGTTATCGCTGTTTCGTCAACGCATCCGTTCCTTTCTCCGTTGTTGGATTCTCCGTTCACTGTGGAGGATTGCGACAAAAACAACAAAAAGTTATTTGTGAATTCAAGGCATCATTCGGTGAATAATTGCTGATGTCAAATGGTCATTTTGAGGGTGAAGTATTCCTTTAAGGCAAGGTTGCCCCATATTTCCATTCTCCCTTTGGTTCTCTAGAGCACCAAACACCGAATACCTTCCTGTCACTGTTTTAATTGCTGTGCTGATGCTTTGAGCTCCGTTAAGCATCGAGAGAGCTAGCATCCCCCTCTCCCCTTTCTTCCTCTTCCTTCTTTCTCTTATATTCTGTTCTGAGCTGTAACACTGCTGCTATCAGGTTTTTATTTTACACGGGGCAAGGAGGAGCAGCAGGAGGGGGGGGGGCATTTAGGTTTCTTTTGTTACTAGCATTATTTGTTCCTTTATTTATTATATTTTTTCTGTTTCCCTGACGACTTCTGTGTGTTGTTGTCAGTCTCCACGGTAACCACTCGCTGTTTCTACGGCAACGGTAAGTTGTGTACAAACATCTATCACTGAACTGCCCCCCCCCACCCCTTTCCACCACCCCCACCCCCCCGACAACGGGCATTTGATACAGTCCAATGTACAGTACACTGTGAAGTTCCAATAGTAGTCCTATTTATCTAGTGATTCTTACTGTGATAGGCCCACGCAGTGTGATGCCCTAGAAAGCTAATGCTGTTATGTAATTTTACAGTGCACCACAGTGTTTCACAGGCACACAGACAGACAGACACAGCATCTTTCAACAGATTGGATCTTTTAGCAGTAATATTCTCTTCACATCCCCATGTCATTAACACCGCACTGGGAATGACCGAATGTAATCACCCTCCTCTATGCAATGACACGGCTATCCACAATCCATCTGATTAATTCTCCATTTGGACTCAATGTATATAGTATTCAATTTCTTGACTAATAATAATTGTAAAAAAAATCAACAGAAATGATATGAAGCTTTGCTCCCTGTTGCTGCCTACGATTGCTTTGACAGAACGCAGGCCCCGAGCTGCAGGGCAAATAACGCCGCTCTGGTTTTGAATTTATTTTATTTTATTGACCCGCCTGCTTTAAGCTAAGTGTACATTTGTCAAATATAAGCCAATTGGACTCGATGTGCAAGTTTAAATAGATAGATGTATAGATACATGGACTTTATTGTTAAATATTATTATTTTCAATGTCTGCGCTGCAGCAGCAAGGTATAAGGCACCATACAGAATGTACAAGAAATGTACATAAAATAAAAAATACAAGAACGCCTACTCAAAAATGGTTTTATCCAGGCTTGAGCTAATGTAGTGGCTAGCCAGCATCCTGGCCCACGATATTGCAGACAGTTAAAGAATGCCTAGATGAAGACTTTCCAAGTGTACGTATCTGCACCTGCGATAAAAACGACTTCTTTTGCAGTAAAACAAATTTAAACTGGAACTCTTTAGAAACCATGCTTCTTCAGATGTGGCCACTTAAGAAATCAGTGTTGCCAGTGTTCTGTAACCATATGCATTTCTAAACCGATATGGGGTTTACCTTACTGTGTTTGGGTCTCTCTTATGCTGCCATTTTTCTCTTTTTGGTTTGGTTTTCTTGTAGTGAATTGTCTGTGTACTAGTAGTCGTAGTGTACTGGTCTTAGTTTGTGACACAAAGTTCTAATGCCTGGCATAGTGTCTCGTGTTTATTTGATTTCTCTCCTTTTTTGGGAATAAGGATTGCTCTCTCTCACTCCCCCCCTCTCCCTCTCTCTCTATGTCTCTCTCTCTCTCTCTCTCTCTCTCTCTCTCTCTCTCTCTCTCTCTCTCTGTTCCCTCCATCCTTTGGTGCTCTGTTTCTCAACCCACCACATATATTGAGATTTTCAGGAGAATGGTCACCAAATCTAATTGCTTTATTTGAATGATGCACCTTGGGATATATGTTTTGTTTTTAAACAGTAATTGTTATTTTGTTATTTTTTTGTGTTGCTCATGTAAACTTTCTCCCTGTTTTCTCTTTCTCTTCACTCCATCTTTTCGTCCTCCTGTTATTTATTTTTTGTATATGGACTGGCTCTGTCTCTTTACTTCTCACCTGCATCCCTTCCTCCTAACTTATCTGTCCCATCTTTGTCTCGTATGTGTTCGATGTGGGAGTGCTACGATTGTTTTGATTGGTCTCTATGCTGCATCCGACGCTTGCTGATTGGCTGAATTTTTTACTTTTTTTGGTTTGTTACTCACTCTTGGTCATGTGTTGCGCCCATATTTGGCTGCGTGTAATTTCTGTGTTGATGATTATTAATTTTGTCAAACAAATGTTTTTTGCACCCCCTCTTTCTCTCCCTCGTATTTTGTTTTTGAATATTTCTTTTTAGGTATGTAAACCCCACAAGTTTGGTTTCATATGGAAATGTGACTTAATTTTGTCCTGGTTTATTGTTCAGGCTGGACTGGGAGGGCAAAAGTGGGATGAGAGAGGCTGAACGTGTTCTTAATTATTAACCCTTTGAGATTTGCCTTCCATATTCTGTTGATTTGCATGTGTTCCTGTCAACCGTTTTACCCAATTTCATTGATTGCATATGCTGTACACACACAGACCCACCATTAACAAAAGTTAAACTCTTCATTATCATTAACAGTTAGGCTGCGTTCACACTAAATCAGGCGTTGCAGCGATTAGCGCAGGGTTGTGCGGCGGTGTAGGAGTGTCACTCGACTGGCTCATTTGTGTCTCCATTGTGTTTCCCGTGGTGCTAGCATTTAGCCATGCTGCTAGTATGCCAGGTCCTATGAGTGATTGTCTGTGTCGATCGACACATTCAAAAAACACATTTACTTTAAGTAACCAACCAGGGTGCGAGGCCTGTCATTCCTTGGATTTTAAACTGGTGCACAACAACCAGGGCAAATTCCTTGTGAGTGTTACTTACCTGGCAATAAATCTCTTTTCTGATTCTGGTGCATAAAGCCAAATTGAGTGATGCCACGTGAAACGTAACGTTGCGTTGTGTTTTGTCTGATCGCCGGTTAAGCAGTTGGCCACCGCATTGTGACATTGAGTTGCGTATCTCCAAACGTTGATTCTTTTTCAGCAGAATGGGAGGACTGGCAGTTTTGCCGCAACTTCTGATTTGGTGTGAATGCAGCCTTACCATTCAACATCAACATTCTTAAAAGTCTGGATACAATTTCACTGTGACACAAATTTGGTTTAATTCATTAGATTTATCAAATCCATTTACATTTTCAAAATGTCTCCACTCGGACGCCCGCGGACAGTTGCGTCAGATAGCTAGCCAGGCTAGGCTAATTGAATCATTTGCCACTGGCCTTGTCGTTTGCAATGAGGGAAAGATGAGGTAAACCTCATTTCCATTTGATTGAAGCTCTGCAGATAAAGAACATGACTCACTGAGAGAGGCAACGCAAATGGCTCGGCCCTAATGGTCTCTTTAATGGGAGCGCAGCGTGTATGCGCACACAAGCACTCTTCATTCCTCAGTCACTCTTTCTCTGCTTCTTTGTGTCACACGCTCTCCCCTCATCTAGCCAAAAAGGTCATTAATCTTTAGCTCACCACACACTCAGATGTAGAGCTTAAACATCACACTGGGACAGTATATGGGTTTTAACAGGGAGCTACAATCTCCTTCTCTTAAAACCCATCAAAGGAAGACAAGGGTAGATCAAGGGACCGGAGTGTGAGCCTTTGAAGCTCAGAGAGGAGATTATCAGCCATCTTGGATTGAAAGCCCAAGCATTAGACTGAAATGTCAGCCAGCATGCGCAGAACATGCACACACACCTAAAAAAAAAAAATCAACAATACTTTAACCCGTGCATGCCACAAAAAACAAAGTATAGCTACGTTTCTTTTGCTGTGCCCCCACCCCCCTTTTTGTGCAGTCCCAGCTGCAACATAACCAATGTCACCCATGGCAGCCTGTACATCTCTCCACAATGAATCACCAAATCTCTACAGGGCAACTCGCTGTTATTGCATGATGACTAAAACCCCCCCTTACCACCCCACCCACTTTTACACTTTTTTAGCGGCCAAGTCAGGAGTTAAATTCTTTCACATTGATCACACCGGCAGAGTATAACACCAGTGACTTTTACATTTTAGCCAGTTTATTTGGTCACATTTTATCTATTTTTTTCATTCTGCTGAAGTACATTCATTACACATGAAGCCAAAAAAAAAAACATATCTTTTTACTAGAAAATCCCTCGAAAACATGTTGCAGCATTGTCACGTCCGTGTTGTTGGTAGGCCAACAGTTAACCTTAAGCCATCTTTTTATGCCGTCAAGTGTGCATTTTCACAATAAAAAGGTAATGTAATGGACTAATCATGTAGGGCAGAATGATTGGAGAAAATGTAAACTACACGTTGACACAAGTAAATGAGCCAGAACTCCAAATGACGTCAGTATTCACTTTTAATGACCCAGTGACAGTTAACGTACACACACAATTACATTATTACCTCAGAGATTCACCAAGAAGTACAAAAAAAATGGAGGCAAGCTTAATAACATAACACATAACAGCAGACATGTTGAATTTAATTGTACTGTAAAAAAACAAACCGAACACACAACAATATCAGCCTTGTGATCTAGTCCTTTGAGTGTGTTGTACTTCAGTTTCCTGTGTTGAGTTTTTGTGTCTGTCTTTGACCGTCTGCTCCTTCATCCCCAGGTGAATAATGCCACGGCCAGGGTGATGACCAACAAGAAAATGGTCAGCCCCTACCCTAATGGAGAGGCTCTCAGCACGCTGCCTTATGGTAACAACCACACTGACACACGCACATACACTAACACTGACGCGTGGCCCGCCTAATAATCCAAACAGCATAGGTACACAGGGAGAGGCAGGTATAGGCAGCATCAAATACACAATCTAGACACAGAGTCCCTCCCTGTAGGCTCTGCTGCAGACCACGTTATGTAAGGCCGTCAGCAATTTCAGTGTTACTATTTTTACCACCACCGACCAGCCATGATGTCAGCTGAGAGAAAGAGTTGTTGTTAGCTTAACCCAACTGGTAAGACTTTACTTATTAGTCCCCCTTTTGAGCATTTCTTCTTTTCTTGATTTTTTTTGGGGCATTTTTAGGCCTTTATTTCCACAGGACAGCTGAAGACATGAAAGGGGAGAGAGGGGGAATGACATGCAGCAAAGGGCCGCAGGTCGGCGTCGAACCTGCGGCCGCTGCGTCAAGGAGTAAACCTCAATATGTGCGCCTTCTCTACCAACTGAGCTAACCCGGCCACCTTTTGAGCATTTCTAAGCAGAATCCAAAACATGTAATCAATAGTTTGTGTGTTAAATGGTAGTTGCATGTAGCTATAAGGACATTTTTAAGTGTTGATTAATAAATCGCAGGGCTGTCAATCGATTAAAATTGCATGATCGTCCATAGTTAACTCGCGATTAATCACACATTTGTGATCTCTTCTAAATGTACTTAAAAAAGGGCTGGTTTTCAAGTCTTTAATGCTCAAGTGGTATTTGATACTCGACGTACTCCGGTGGGAACTCACTTGCCATCGACAGTACACGCCAGTGTTGTAGTCAAGACCATCTAAACCGAGACCAAGTCATTACCAAGACCATGAGGGGTTAAGACCAGGACCAAGGCAGGGCGAGACCGAGACAAGACCAAGACCAAACATCTCAAACATACAGTATATACACAACTAGCTAATATGTATAGCTAATGTTCACTTAATCCCTTTGGGTGAGAGGTGAAGAGATTTCTGGAGAGTTTTGGTACAGAGGCAGATTGATAACTTTAGGTTAAAATAAAGTCTTGCCAGTGTTGACTTGCTCTGTCTGCCCAGCTCTTTCCAGCATCCGTCATGGCCTTGCTCATTTTCTACCATCTGTTTGCAAGACAACACACTCAGGCACCTAACAAAAAGAGCAGCCGGAGTCAAATCCAGTGTCTCTGCTGCTTTTGGGATGCTTCGCCTCCCAGTGAATTAACACGGGAAGAGCTTCCAGTGGAGTTTAGAGTGGAGAAAACAAGGTAGCCCTGTGTTGGGCAGCTTTAACAGAAGCAGCCATTACAATCAAGTTTTAAAGAAACGCTCTGTGGTGCTTTACTATTGTCCCGTGTCTCCTTATGTGTCGCTGTGATTAAACTGGTCTTTCAGTACAGGGTGAAGATCCTCTGCTCTTTGTAAACTGCCCATATTAATGAAGTACCCCTTGCTCTCTGTGTGATCAGCGGGCTGGAAGCTGAGTCCTATGATGGGGGCCGTGTACGGACCAGAGATCTACGCAGGTAAGACCAGTCTCTACCTCCCTTACTCACTAAACTCTGCCTCTGCAGCTTACTTTACATTTTAATCACATTCCAATCTTTCATTCATATTAATGCACCGCTTGCCTAGCATTACTCCTCGCTGACATATTTATTGATATCAAGCCCTCAGGGCTGCAGTTGGATTATTCCCCTTCTCTCTTTGCTCTTTCTTTTCTCCTTAATTCACCCTGGTTCTCCCCCTTATATTTCCCCATTCACATCGTCCTTTTACTGCCTGCATTGTTATCTTTCTTCCCTTAATCTTCCCTAAATCCTCTCCATCTTTCTCTCCTCCCCCCAGTCCCAGGGTTTCCTTATCCTTCAGCAGCGGCAGCAGCCACCACAGCAGCCGCAGCGTTCCGCGGCGCCCACCTCCGGGGCCGAGGCCGGCCCGTCTACAGTGCTGTGCGGGCTGCCGTGCCTCAGCCTGCCATCCCTACCTACCCTGGGTAAGAAAGACGCTCCGCTTATAAACGAGAGTTGTCGACGTCACATACTTTGTAGCTGTCCCAGATCTGCAGGATGTTTTATGTAACACATTTAAGAAAAGAAAAAAAAGAAGGGGAAAAAAAGTCAAGATCAACTGTTTTGTTCAGTGTCTAGTAAATCTATTGAGGAACACCTCATGAATACCATTTTCAGAATCATTTCCCCAGATCCTATTTGACCAGCGCTCTGTTTAATACAGCTGTGCTCAAACACCTCTCATGCTCACACATTATTCACACTTCAGTCTCTTCAGCGCTCCAACTGGCGCATTGTCAGTCAGTTCACAAGCTATTCAGAGTAGAGTATGACACACTGATGGGATTGCACCATTCAGGGTCATTTGAATAAACTCACAGAAACCACCATCAGCAGATTTGCATAAGACGTTCAGTCATTATGCAGAAGCGGTCACCCTGCTCACAGATTTGCTACAAATTATTCAGGTTTACCGTGAGCTGTTCTTTTGTCCCCGCAGTATGTGTACTGTGCATGTCGTTGCTGTGCTGTGATGATTGGCTAATGGGGTTGTTACTGCTATGATTGTCAGATAAAAGCAGAATTGATTGCTTAATGGCCTTGCGGCAGCTTTACTGTGATGGTATTCAAACGATGCTAAACAAGATGAAATTGGGGGCTGCAGGAAATACCCTCTCCATATCTGCTCCACTGAAAACTACATCTATCAGCCATCATAAAACCATCCATTTTAAGCACACAGATTGTTCTTGTAGCTGGGGAACAGTGGCACTTTATGGGCTCATTTTAAGTTCAATGAAGTTAATCTATTAGCCCCACAAGTCTATTGTTTGATGTTTTCACTTTCAGTTGTGGAGTTAAATGGAAGTTGTATTTCCTCTGCATGCTGCATGGGTGTGAAATAACTACTTTTCTCTCTCTCTCTCTCTCTCTCTCTCTCTCTCTCTCTCTCTCTCTCTCTCTCCCTGTACCATCTTTACCATCTTATGTTTTTTGCTGTGCTGTGACCTTCGTCCACTCTGGTTTTCGGGGCTGTGCACCACTCCGTTTGCACCCCCCCCCACTACACCATCCCCACTTTGCCCTCCTCCTCCTCTACCCCCTCTCTCCCTGTTCCTTCCTCTCTCTCAGTGTGGTGTATCAGGATGGGTTTTACGGAGCTGCAGACTTATACGTAAGTAAACTCACCTCCCACCAACACACCCTCTCTATCCCTCCCCTCACGGTTTTCTCCTGCTCTTTTTTTTCCCTCTGGGGGTGATTCTGCATGTGTGTCCAGTCATGCGCTGCACAGAGCTGCCTGCATAAAGGTGAATGACAAAAACAGTTCTTTTTTGTTGCCTCAGGCTTATTTTTTGTGCTGTGACAAAACATCCACTATTATACAATTTGAACACATCTTGGGTCAAAATGCTATAGCATTGATTTAAAAATGATAGGTTGGCTCAAACACCGCTATGAAGGCTGCTCTGTGGGCGGATGCGGCAGCGTGCGTCAGTCTACGAGTGTCTGAGCGTATGAACAAGACTCTGTGTGTGTGTGTGTATCCAGGTTGACAACGGTTGTTTCTGTTCTCTCTATAGACTAGTGTTTCAGGACTCAGTCCTTAGTCCCAGATTGCCTCAGGTAGGGTCAACTCAACACCAAACCCACAGTGTGCATTGTTTTACTGTACTACCTCCTCTGATCTTATGAATCATCTTCTGATCTGACCTGGAACATGTTGTCTTTTAGTTGTTAAAAACAAAATTACCACCACTTTGAGTTTTTTTTTTTTTTTCTTTTCTTTTTCTACTAACTCACTGGAATGTGCATTCTCTTTTTTCGACTGTGGGGGAAGGGCTTTGTTTGGTTGTCTGTTTTACTAAACTACTAAATTGTATTGAGCGTGTATTTTTTTGACCCTGGTCTCTTTTGTCTGGTCGGCTAGTTTTGGAGAAACTCCTTTCTTGTGTTCTCTTGTGGGCAAGAATGACAACACCCCTACATTTCAAATAACCTAAAAGGAAGGAAAATTGTCATATTTTCAAATTGGATGCTGGTTTCTCAGGGTACCCGCGGGGTCTTAAAAGTATTAAAGTCTTAACTTTAATATTCTAAAAAAAAAAAAAAAATGGCCTAAAAGTATTACATTTCGTTTACAAAGATCTTACATTTTCTTTTCGCCATAAATAAATATTTTGTGTGGGTAACGTTTTAAATTTACTGAATTTTGTGTTTTTAGTTTCATAGCATAAGAGCTCTAAATGTGACAAATATTTTATTTGTTTTATGTTATTAGAGTACAAACACACTTTTTTTTTAAAGCTGCTCATATTATGCTTTTTGGCTTTTCCCCTTTCCTTTATTGTGTTATATATCTTTTTTGTGCACGTTGTAGGTTTACAAAGTGAAAAAGCCCAAAGTCCCCCCCAAAGGGACTTACCATCTCCAACAGAAAACACTGTTCACAAACTGCTCCAAACAGCTCTATTGTAGTCCAGCCTTTACTTCAGAGACAAACGTGGTCACTTTGGAACACACGTTATAATGCTCACCTAGCTGCTAGCATGGCACGCCCTCATACTCTGCTTCTGACTGGCTAGTAGTCCTTACCTAGGTACTATCAGGGCACGCCCTCATACTCTGTTTCTGACTGGCTAGTAGTCCTTACCTAGGTACTGTCAGGGCACGCCCTCATACTCTGTTTCTGACTGGCTAGTAGTCCTTACCTAGCTACTGTCAGGGTACGCCCTCATACTCTGTTTCTGACTGGCTAGTAGTCCTTACCTAGCTACTGAGCATGTGTGACTCCCAACAAAGATGGAACACGTGGCCGGGTTGGCTCAGTGGGTAGATCAGGCGCACATATACTTGGAGATTTATGCCTCGATGCAGAGGTCCAGGGTTCGAATCCGACCTGTGACGATTTCCTGCATGTCTTCCCCCCCCTCTCTCTCTCCCCTTTCTCACCTAGCTGTCCTGTCAATTAAAGGCGGAAAACCCCAAAAAAATAATCTTAAAAAAAAAAAAAAGATGGAACAGAAGTGAGAGGTCTCACTCTGTAGCTAAAACAGAGAGCTCAACACACAGGGTGAAAAGAGGAGCTGCAGCAATGTAAACCTATTCTGATATAACCTCTAAATACATTTATGAACCTGAAAATGAGCATAATATGAGCACTTTAATAAATTCAGGGAACGTTACTTGGTAAATAGTTCTTTTGTCAGGCTCAAAATCCACAGTGATTTTCAATTATGTGGCCGCGAAGTTGGCATTAACTTTCATCCTAGGTGGTATTAAAAATGTCATAAAAGTTTTAAGTTTAACTTGGAGAATCCTACGGGTACCCTGTTTATTCTAAACTCTGGCTCTGACTCTCCTTATCAAATTGGAGGCTAGCATTTTGCAGAAAGGGTCCAGTCACTGTTAGCCTGGGATGTGAGATACTCTGAAATCCTTCAAGTTGAAATGGAGAACATGGTCTCTCCCTGAAATTAACCACCCCAACCCCTCCCAGGATGATTACTGAAGCATGTGCTGATCAGCTGCTGCATGCTGACATACTGTACTACTGCTCCGTGTCCTCCTGTCCCTCCTCTCACCCAGAAAGCCTTGCTCTCGCTCCCTAACAACCCCCTATTTTCTCTACCCCACCCCCCTCCGCCTGTGCCCTGTGTGCTGCAGGCGTCTCGGAGAATGCCGGGGCGTTTCCGTTGTGCTTTGCTGTGCTCTGTTCTGATCAGGTCCAAATGCAGTGGTGTCGTGTCTTTTTTGTGTTTTTTTTTTTTTTTTTTTTAATAGGTTTGAACTGTTATTTGGGTCATGCATGCAGTCTCAGAGCGAGGAGATGATTTTTAGTCAGCATAGGCCTGTGTGGGTGTGTTTGTGTGTGTGACTCTCCCCCCCCACCCCCCTCCCCTCTTCCTCTCTTTTTTTTTACACATATCATATTCAATAACAAATGCCGTTTTTGTCACAAATGTGTCTCCCATAGAACTTCTGACTCCGTTAGTATCCTCAAACTGTTAGGCGTTCTCTTGCTGTATCTGATCATTACGGGAATCGTCTGTGTTGACGAGACAATGAGCTTTCTTTTTGGCCTCAACTGTGTGAACATTTTGTCTTCACCTCCCCCTCTCCCGTAGTGGTAATAATACAATCTAACTCAACCTGGACGCTCCAATTTCCTCTCTGTGTCTCATTGATAAAGCACTCCTGTCCCACATCCTCCACCTTTCCCCGTACAGAAATGCAATATACTGACACATACTGCATTTCAGCTGTGAGTGTGTATATATATATATGTATTTATGATAAACCGGTTTGGGCATACATACAGTCTATGTTAGGACATTTTATTATTAAAGTATTTTTTTTTTACTGAATACAAGGAAAGAAAAGGTATTTTTATAATTTATGTGCGTTATTTTCTGTATTTTACCATTGAATTGTGCATGAAATCTTACATTCAGTAAAAATACACAGCCCAGAATGTATTAAAAAAAAGACACATTTTGTAATGTGCTCACAAATATTTGCATATATATATAACATTTCTTAGAAGGAAATGTCAGTATATTCTATTTCTATATGGTGCCCCTCCCCCACTCATTTATACACCTTAACCAGGTGTCTTCCTTAGAGGCAGATGACTTAGTTCTCGTGTGTGTGTGTGTGTGTGTGTGTGTGTGTGTGTGTGTCTTTAGGGAGGCTACCCTGCCGCTGCTGCTGCTGCTGCCGCCGCCGCTTATCGCTACGCCCAGCCGGCCGCCGTAACCGGAGCAACCGCCGCAGCTGCTGCCTACAGCGACAGGTGAGGTCAACCCAGGGCACACACAGACGTGCTGACACGCAGACTGTAAAGATGCTCTGCAGTGTCAGAAACCTGCTTCAGTACAGAGGCGAGCGGTTTTCCTCTGCAGCACCGATTGGCTGAGCAGAATCTAAATGAATACATTACACCATGGTCCTTTTTATAACACAGAGCCAATACTGACGATAGAATTATAGGATGTATAAGGACATTTGTGTTCAACAACGCAGTACTAATAGATGGATACAAATGGATAAGATGAGAGCAAAAGCCAGCAAGACTTTAACCATGAAATGTAGGAGAAGATTGGATGCAGTGTAACATTTACCTGAATGGGAAGATGGGGAGCCAAATGAATGTAATTGAATGATGACTATTTCGTAATAAACAATGTATGAAACCATAGCAACTCTGATAATTAACTGAGAACAGTATCTTCCCTAGGTGGGACCTCTGGAGCGGCATTTTGTGCCAGTTGATATAAGAAACCACAAAACAATGAATTTATTGATTATAGCATGAAAAAAATTGAATCGAATTAGAATTTGTTTTTGCTATAATCAATAACCTAGTTACTGTTTTTTTTGTGTGCTTTCAATCAGGCTCAGGGCCAAAGCTGCTGTCGTGGTTTAGACCCAGGCCTTTATTAATTTATTTCTGTTTTGGGCCTGATCATACTGTAGCTCTACTCTGCCCACAGCAAAACTCCTCAACGTTATGGGTCCCCTGGGTAGCTCACCTGGTAGACCCATGTACGCTCAGTCCTTGTCGCGGCGGCAGGTTCAACTCCGACCTACGGCCCTTTGCCGCATGTCATTCAGACGTTCTTGCAATAGCACGGCACGTTCTCGCGATAACACGGCACATGGAGACGCCACGTGGTGTGTATGTTTACGTCCGCTGTATACAGCATAGACATACACGTGGATAGCTCAAAATGCGTACAGATAACACGCCATTTGGCTTCAGGAAAGTCATGATGCCATGTTGGTATATATATTTATATAAATAAAGTTGAGGCTACTACCACACTTCCCTCGACCATCACTGCTTACGTCACTGATTTGCGAGAGCTCCGTTTTCCGTGGCTCGCACTGAAACACCAAGTCAGCGTTATAAGACTGACACACTGTGTGTATCGCATCGCCTGCGTGCATCTTCGCACACATGCATGTGAACAAACAAAACGGGGGCCCAGTCATAAAGCTTGGCTCCGTAGCAGGTTGGTCAGAAACTCCACAGGGTCCTTTTTAAAAAATAATAATTTTTTTTTATTTATTTTTTTAACCCAAATGTGTAATTTCTCGTTTGTTGTGTTTGTGTTGCTAGTTATGGCCGCGTGTACACTACAGATCCCTACCACGCTTTAACTCCAGCCGCTGCTGCTTACGGAGTGGGAGCAATGGTGAGTAAACCGACACAAACAACCAGTGTGGAACATTAATTAGTTGTGTTTTTTAAAGAGGGAAGGGTTGAGATACACAGCTCTCTCTCTCTCTGTATTGAGAGGGTCTGCCCATGTGAAGCTCTTCTTTGGATCCATCATAGGACTTTTTTCTTGTGTGTCCTCAGCAGCAATCATTGTCCGTAGAAGGACTCATGGCACTGCAAGTGGGTCAAAAAGAAACTAAAATAAATATACGTACACATTTGCAGACTGAATAAATGTATCATTTGTGGATTTGTAGTATAACTGTGTGTGTAGACTACATTTAATAGATGAACTAGATTCATTTTTTTTTCACAACAATAATACATAGCTGTAACTTTGTCTTTTCCACTCGATGACTGTGTTGTCCTTTCTGTCTCTTTCAGGCCAGTTTATACCGGGCAGGATACAGTAGGTTTGCTCCTTACTAAAACCACAAATCACACCCGAGGAATTTCACATCGCTCCAAAAACCCTTTTTCAAGCTCTTTGTTTGGCAGCAGCTCCCCTCCATTTTTTTTTTTCCTGCAGGCGGACTATAGTTACAACTCGTGTGTTTTGTTTTTGTTTTTCTTATATATATATATATATTTTTTTTTTTTTTTCCGTGGCGAGAGAGAGATCATATGCCACATCATCAACTCAAACTCTTTCTGTACTCCTCTGTCTGTCGCCGACGCGGAAACGATGACAAAACTGCCAGGAGTGTCACCCACATTAAAAGCCGGAGTCTGCTACTTTGAACTACGGGGCACAAATAGGACGGTTTTTAAAACACTACGGGACCTGGACGGAGAGAGACTGCTGTTCCTGTGTGATCCTGCACACCCTTTTTTGTTCCTATAAGTTTCTGAACTAACAGTATATCCACTGCCCTATAAGACCTAGTCAGACCTATGTACTCACTACATACACACGAAGTATACGGTTTCCTCTACATGTTTCTTTTAGTGTTGGCCTGCACACAATGATGCCACAGCACAGCGTTACTGTAAAAGGTACTCCTGTTTTTAAACACTACATTGACGTAAAGCTACAGCCCTGTACAGCAGAGACGTCCCTCTGGTTTAGCATCGTGGTATAATAATGAAACTCGGACTGCTTAATACGGAAGATGTAGGAATTATTCTTTGTCTTGTCATTTTGTGAAAGCCGGAATACCGAAACACTCAGCCGGAGGGAATTGGGAGCATCTGACTGACAGAAACCACTGTTGTCCTGGTAACAACAAAAACAGCATGGGAATTTTATTTTATTTTTTTTCATTTTACAACATTTCACTACTTACCCCGAAAAAGAATGTTTAAAAAAAAAAAAAAAAAAGTGGCTTTTTCTGCGTTACCTCAGTTTGTTTTCTTTCATCTATTCAGTGTTTGCTGCCATTGATAAGTTGTCATTCTATATACCGTGGACGTGTTGGAGCTGTCCATTATCTTCAGCGACAGAGCCGTTCATTTGTCCTTATTGCTGGTCTACACATATTCCATTTATCACTGTAACTGCAACACTACGACGGGACGTAGACTCAGTTTGAACTGTATGCATGCCCATTTAGAAAAATGCCGTGCGCCTCCCCCTCTAAGGCTCTTCCTCGGAGCTGCTCATAGTACTTCTTCCAAAAAAGGACTCGGCCCATTTCTCTCCGTCTCCTTAAACCGTCAGACATTCCAGCTGCAGCGGCGATGCAGTGGATGAACTGGTCAGATGGCAAAACAAAAAATGAAACCCATCGAACACACAAATGAACTAGATTTAGCAGATTGGAAGCGGGAACACCCACACGGGAAGCTAATCATCTGCCAGTCAGCCAAATGGGAATCCCTCCTGGCCAATTGAGATATTTCTGCCTACAGGCTGCTCTGTGCGTGGAAACTCAGCAGAACAGCAGATCCCAACAGAACAGCCCAGATTAGAATCCATCTGAAACAAAGAGATTGTGTGATGAAGTCTTGGAAGTAACGAGAACGAATCAGTTTTTTTCTATTTATATGCATCAGTTATTTTTAAACGCCACATGTCCACATCATTTTGTAATTTTAAAATCCTTCATTATACTCTCTGGGATTGCTCGGTCCGAATAGTGTTCAAGTCCTCCTTTACCAGTCTGTGTGAAGGCATCATGAAACGACCGCAAGCCAGACTATTAATAGACCAAGTCTCTGTCCTGTATGTATCACATCTCCATATACTCTCACTATGTTCTTATTGCTATTATTTGCCTTTTTTGGTTCCAAAGATTTTCTGAAGAAAGCACATTTTTGGTCCTGATGTATTTCTTAGTTTTGTGGTTGATTCTTTTTTTGTGCCTTTACCTTAGTTTGTTATATTGTATTGTTATTTTAATCAGTGGGTTGCAGGTGTATTTTTCAGCACAGTGTTGAAAGGGCACCCTGGGAAATGTCCTAAAAGCAGCATCTACAAAGAAGACAGAACACATTTAAAAGGTTGCAGCATTGTTGGGAATTCTGACCCACAAACACAAAAAACAGTTAAATTAAATTCAGTTATTGGTGGGTTTTTTGTGTTTTTTTTTTTTTTGAATAGTTAACACATGAAACATGCTGTCGATGCAGACAAGGGAAATCCGAGAAGATGGAGTCATGAGGGATAGGTAGAAAGACAGAGAGGCTACTTTGAATTGCTTTAACCATTAGCGCCAAAGTCCAGGCAAAGTAAACGGAGGGAAACGTGCGTCTACGCAATATCGAAAGCGCCCTGTGGCCCAGCAGTGGCCACGTTTTTTTGAGCAGTGAACCGACGTGTGGGTGGTGAGCGGAGGGACATTGTGGCGATGATGGTGAAGGTGAGAAGCTGAGCCATTAATCATGAGCTGACAGGATAATAACAACGTCCCCTGCTGTTTTTTTTTTCTTTTCTTTTCTTTCTCAGTGCGCTCAGGTTGGAGCGGACAGTTCGAGGAGGGGTAATGTTTTTGTATGATTGTGAAAACTGTGTGCAGTAGGTCCAATGAGTATTTTTGACGCACATTACCTCTTTTTTTTTTCGTCTTTTATTATTCCTTACAAGTATTATCAGAAGTGTTGCTATGCATGCTTTTGTGAGAGAGGGAGGGAAAGGGGTCAGTCGGAGAATCTTATTCATTTGTGCATGAATTCAAATCATAGTGCTGGAGGAGGGGGTGGGTGGGGGGGTGTTTACATAGCAGGAGGAGGAAAGAGCTCGGATGTTATGTGATGCGAGGTGACAGGAGTGCTCTCAGTGAAGGTCCGGGGAGAGTGTCTGGGTTGGGGGGTTGGGGGGGAGACAAGTGGCAAGCAGTCGCTTTATTGAAGCCAATTCGGTCCGCTTCTATAACCTGGGTTATGGCTGCTCTGCGGCTCTGCGCTCGCCGCTCTAATCACCAGCCATATCCGGTGCCTAAACTTTTAATTTGGTATGTCTGGACCACTGTGGTTTGATTTTATAATGAAAATAAAACTCTAAAACTGCATAGGCCCGTCTGATGATACGTCCGCGTGTAGATGGTCTGTGAAAAGATCTCGCGTGCAGGGAGACGAGGCTGGTGATTGGGCAGCAGCAGTGGTGTAGTCTAACGTATTGTAGTGGGTATACTGTACTGTATATAAATATATTGGCCTATATATTTATATATGGGCCAGAATCTGCCTTTGGGGGAGGGGAGGGGGGGCATATCTAGTGTGGGGGGGGTCTGGCTGTCCTCCCCCCAGGGTTATTTTGAGCGTCAAAGACTTCACTTCCTGCATTCAGATACACTTTTATTCACCAATTTACGGTAGAAATCCCTTCATTTAGCCTATGCGAAGAAGAAAAACACAGACGACAATTGAAAATATATCAAAAATATAATAGAAAGTATGTTGTTGCGTGTCATTGGGCATTTTGAAGTGGGTATAAGTAAATCCTCCGCTTTCTTAGTGGGTATACTGCGCATACCTGCGCATCACGTAGACTACACCACTGGGCAGCAGCTGCTCCAGAGCATCCTGATGAAGCGGCCACACACAGATGCTCATTCAGCAGCATCACCTCGCTCATGCAGATTCGGAAAGCTCGCATTGAGGCGGTGTAACCGGTATTGAGCAGCCACTGTGGCGCAGCTGCGGGTAGCCTTTTTGCATGTTTTCGTGTCTCATAATTGGAGTAAATCTTATTTGGAAAAGGCTGCAGAGGTGTGAGCCCGAGCAGACACACAAGTAGACGTTCTCCTCAACCACTCCCCCCCCCCCCCCCCCTGCACTGTGCTCACGTCAACCCAGTGGGAGTGGGGAGTTTTTTTTGTACAGGGATTTCATAAATGACTTTGAATTGCATGTGGATTTTTTTTTCTAATGTCACATGCTCTTAAAAAGCTCATTTATCCAAGTGATTTTTTTTTTTTTTCTTCCAATAAGTGACAATGTATTTTCTCACAACTTTTTTTTTTTTTTTTTGCCATCCTTGTGTCTGCCTTCTGTTTATTCTCTTCATTATTATTGAATGTATATAATAAATAAACTGTTTGGTTTTTATATTGGTCTGTGAATACTTCTTACCTGTGCTTGAGCACCAAAAGCTCTGTTAAAACGGTTATCAGGAGGCGATAGAGCACACTCCCAGATATATTTCCTTCCCACGATTGTGTTAGGCTTATCATTTTCCTTTTAGCAGTGTTTGGCTGGAATGGGGTTATCCAATCAGGAGAGAGGCCGCTGTGAATAGACACTAAAAAGGAGATAAAGCTTCTGTTTCTGATTAAACGCGTTATTGGTGTTGAGAGGAGGAATGTTGTAAAAGGGTTGCAACATTAGAGGCTAACCAAGAATCACTTCTCACACTGAGCACACACTTTTCCTTCTCCACAGCCAGTGTGAGTCAGATGATTGATGGAGGCAGCGGCGATTAACACCGCCCGGCTGCGTTGCATCGACCAACATCTACTGGGCGATAATCTCCTCCGCCCAACTCCAACTTTCTCATCTCTGCCAAGGAGTGGGAACAATCCGGAACAATCTTTTATTGCATCTGGAGTTAATGGCCATAAATGGGTTGGAGGTGGCGACAAAGCTCATATCCCAGTTAATTGCTCTAATGCACAAGAGGCCAATTGCCAATTTGATGGCATGCTATCTGAGTAATTGAAGTTGGCCTAATTGGAAGAAGAGATTGAAGGCCGTCTGATAAGGGAGGGGGGGGAGAGTGTGTGAAGCTCACGTCTATTGAAGTGAGGAATTGACTTTTGTTTGTGGCGGATTCACTACAGGCCACTTTGGGAGAGAAAAAACCAGACGGAAACTATTACTGTCGAGGGATTTAAATGTATATTCTGTACTGTATAAATGATACCATAGACAAGAGTTCTTTAAAAAAAAACTCTCATTCTTTCAGTTTAAGTTTGGCCTTTCTGACTTGTTTTGTCCTTGTCTTGGTATGTATAGACATTGCCCCCTGGTGGTTAAAGTGTGGTACTAGACCCTGTTCCCTGTGGTTGAGCCTCCAGTTTGCAGCAGGTGCCTGCAGCCATGGCGCTGAATCTGAGAGCGATTGGCTGTTGGTGTGTGCTGTCTGTGCAGATTGTGAGTGGGAGAAGCAAAAGGTTTGAGAATATGATTAGAGCTGGTTATCGCCAATGATTTCCCCCAAATCGATTTGATTCTGATTCACAACGTCCCGATTCGATAACATTTCCGATTCAATACCAATAGGTTAGGGAAATTTTAATTGCATTACCTAATTTTGCTTGGATATAAAATATTGTCAAGGGACTTTTGCTGTTAATTGTACAAACAAGAAGCAACCCTCAAACATTTTTGTTTGCTTAAAGTAGGCTCCTTTTCTACTTAACAGGATTTACATGACAATAATTGAAAAGGCATGTATTAATAGATCGATTTCTGAATTGTATTAATCAATATGAGATCACTCAAACAATCGATTATTTTAACCCAGCCCTAAATATGACAAACAAATCTTTTATAGATGAACCTTTTATTGACAACACCAGCATGTGTAGAAAGTCATTAGAGTATGTATTGCTGGACAGAAACATATCTTGTACACCTCATATGAACACATAGTTTATTTTAGTGCAGCAACAGAACCCAGCCACTGTAATGTAACTTTGAATATGGAGATGTTAATCAGTGATGGCACGAGCCTCCCACGGTGCTGACAGGTTTCGTGTTCTACCCTCTTCCTGTCTTGTCTCATCTCATCTGGTCTCCCTTCCTCTCCTCTTCTCCTTTCCCCTCTCCTCTCCTCTCCTCTTCTCCTTTCCCCTCTCCTCTCCTCTCCTCTGTTCCTTTCTCCTCTCTGCTGCCTCTGCTCCAGCTCAGCAGTTTGGCACTCTCAGAGTGACAGTTTCACTCCTCCTCTATCACCTTAGTGCTATTATATACTGTGTTAGAGCAACACACACACACACACCTCTACTAAGCATTTGTGATGTGGATTTCCCTCCAGAAGAAAGCATGACTGTTTGAAGCCATCCGGCCTCCATGAAGACACTCGAGCAGTGAGTCACTCTGCTGAAGCTCCTTTCTTTCTTTCTTTCTTTCTTTATTCTTTTTCAGACAGAGGATTTTACATCCTACTGCTGGCCCATTTGAAATAACATTTCTTATAACACTAAATGATAATATTTACATTTGCACAAGAAAATGAAAGGTAGAGAAACAGGTTTTTGTTTTGTTTCAGATTGTGTACAGATCAGTGCCTGAATAGGGTCTCCCTCATTCATGTTCAGATCCTTTACTTAAGTAAAAGTACTAATACCACACTGTAAAAATACTCTGTTACAAGTAAAAGTCCTGCATTGAAAATATTACTTGAGTAAAAGTATGTAAGTATTATCACGAAAATATACTTAAAGTATTAAAAGTACAAGTTCTCAATGCAGAAAAAGCCTCACATTTTAGAAACAGGAAACGATCCAAACAGTTCTGTCAATCAACTAAGTGTTTAATCAGCTGACCAGTAGGCCTATATATTGTTGGGTAGTTTAATTTACATTTAATTTTATATACATGTTTTGTGTGCAACAATCTTAATTTGTAAAGTAACTAGTAACTAAAGCTGTCAGATTAATGTAGTGGAGTAAAAGTATTTCCCTCTGAAATGCAGTGGAGTAGAAGGAGAAAGTGGCATGAAAAGAAAAGACTCAAGTAAATTCCTCAAATTTGTACCTAAGGACAGTACTTGAGTTACATTCCACCACTGCCCGCATTTTAGATAAAAAAAAAAAAAAAAGTATATGTGTGTGTGTGTGTGTGTGAGAAAATGATTTGAATCAATAATCCTCATAGGGTTCCGTATAGTTGGTGGTCTGCGGGCGAGGAATGGTGTAATCTTTGTTAGGGTCGATGTTCTGAAACACGCAGAAACATGGAATCACACATTCATCATGTCAGTGCAGTTAACAACCCTTATGATGAACTGTGCTTTCATTAACCTTACAATATGATTGAGCCATTATTGCCTGCAGTAGTGAAAGGTCACGGCGCTTAATTGCAGAGCATGATGTGAAGTCAGATTGTTAATCCTAAAATGGCTTATTACTCACTGTCACGGCGAATCCAGACTCGTAGGGTGATCGCAGCGATTTCTCTGTCCTCCTGCCTGAAGGGAGACACACACACATACATGATACAGTTGAGCTAATTATAGCTTCATTTTACACAGTGAGAGCTGAGTTTTGTAATGTTGGACATCGGCTCCGTATTCATTCTGGCTTGTAGTTATAATCCAGCATGATAAAGGACGTCTTTCAGTGAATCTGGGGTTGCTGGTCAGCCGTGGTTACTTTGTTTTGTTTGCTTGTAGAGTAGCATAGTTGTAGCATTTCTACATTTTAGCTGTGTTGTTATTTGTACAGGAAGTGGCCGAAAAACCACGTTTTTCCCTTTACAAATGAAAAGTTTGATTCATAAGCAGTAAAACCCATTAATGCTCTATTAAATACGCTCTGGGGTTTTGTTGCTACAGCCTTTCTCGGTCTGGTTTGACCACTAGCTTATGGCGGCTAATGTTAGCTAACGTTAGCAAACTTCAGGTAAAGATATTGCCGTGTAACTGACATTAGAGTCAGTTTGCTAACCTTATAACTCTTCTCTAATGGTGCTACTGTTTTATCAATTACTATTATTCTCTAGTAGTCACTTGTGGCCACGGGGTCAGCCCTATGTTCCCACATTTCTAAGATTTTTCTTAAAATTAGACCCTATGAGGGTTAAGGGTTAGGGTTAGAATCTTAGAAATGTGGGAACATAGGGTTGTGGGAACATAGGGCTGTGGAAACAAAGGGCCTAATTTTAAGAAAAATCTTAGAAATGTGGGAACATAGGGCTGTTGGAACGTAGGGCCTAATTTTTAGTGAAAAAAAAATTCTTAGAAATGTGGGAACATAGGCACGCTCCCGTGGCCACAGTTCAGAAAAAAAGTGACATAGTTTTAAAGTCACTAACTCTGGAAAAACTGCTACAAGATGAGTTCTACTTCTATCAGGTTGCATGCCAGTTTGTGTCATTGTTGTGCCGGTATTTACAGCTAATGTGGTTGTTAATGTGGCTTTATGTGTTGAAACAGTAGTCGCTAGATCGATCAACTATTTTGATAACTAGTCAATCGTCTAAAGGAACAGTGTATGGGATTTAGGGAGATCTATTGTCAGAAATTAAATATACTACTCATAATTATGTTATCATTATTGTATAATGAAAGAATCGTTGTGTTTTAGCTTAGAATGAGCCCTTCATATCTACATAGGGTTGCGTTTTTAAGTTACCTGAAGGCCACCGTATGTTCTCTACATGCTTGGGAAGAAAGGCGTGAGTGGAGCGGTATTCAGTTGGTTGCAATCTGCAACCTCACCACCAGATGCCATTAAATCCTAGGTCCTTTAGGTATCTTTTAAGAAACGGTGCCAAAAATTGGTTGGTTGTGCTCAAATGTGATTATTTACTGGTTCTTTGTCAACTGTGGTAGTAAATGAAATATCTTTGGCAATAAACCAGAGCACGTTTTTCTCCCATCCCAGAATGCTGTGTGGACTAGCCAGACCCTCCTCCGCAGCGCTGTGGAGGAAGGTCTGGCAATGCGAGACTAGTTCGGACCAAACAAGCAATGTAAAGATATCACCTAGTGATGGGGATTTTACCCTATCTTCTAACATTTTATTGACAGAAAATTAATTGATTAATCATTTAAGAATTGTTGCAGCCTTAAATGACACATATAATGCTCATTTTGAGATTCATACTTGTATTTTGGGTTTCTACTAGACCATGTTTGCCTGCTTCAATGTTCAAAAAACACAATTTTTCTCATACTGTCTGTCTGAATATACCTGCAGTCACCCTCTGTCTGAAACGCTCTGTTTTGGCGCCTGTCTCTTTAAGCCCCTCCCCCCTGAAAAAGCCCTGTCTGTTTGATTGGCTTGTGAGAAAAATATGGTGCACCTTTGCAAAGGTAGTTCTCTAGCCGTGTGTGGAGACTCAGATGATGGGCGAAATAATCTAATGAGCTTGCATGCGACATTAGCCTGTTTGACACCAGACCCTTCTCAGCTGTAACTGAGAGTGGGTCTGGGGAAGGTTCATTCACAGCCCATTTCCAAAGGGGCGTCACCGCTCAAATGCCTCAATGGGCGCAATTGGATAGTCCTTCAACCAATCAGACCAGCGATCCGGGTGACGTAGCAGTGAAAAATTGGAAATGGGCTTGAATGGGCTCTTGGCTAGACGGACTTCCAGAGCAAATCTCAAATTTGCCTGAAGTTCGTCAGGGTTTTCCCAGGCTAATGTGACATAGGAAGGGAAGCCAAATCTGAATAGCTTGTTGAATCCCGTGTGTTCTGATCTAGGCATCCTGTGTTGTCTTATTTCACAGTTTGTGAGTTGGTAGGCACTCCAGATACCCAAATGTATGTGCGCAAGCACTGAAAATTGAGTTTTTCATCATATGTCTCCTTTAATTATTTGTACACCCCCCTAAGCATGATTCACAGCCTTTCAATTAAGCACCACTCAGTTTGGCTAATGAGGACAGCTTCTCACCTCTCCTGTTCTCACTATCACTCTCATAGCTTCCGTTTTCTTTCCCTTCCTTCGGGCTGGCCAGTCCTGGTATGTCAGCGCTGGGGCTGGTCCAGCCTGCAAAGCTCAGAGGGATGTCCTTGGACCTGGCCTCCCCCCTGCAGAAGAAGGCCATCTGGGCCAACCCGTGCCCCATCAGTAAGACCCAGCCGTTTGCCACCAAGGCGATGCTAAGCACCGGGTCATCCCACTGCGGCCGGTGGCCCACCTCCAGGTTCCCCCTGATGAGCAAGGTGATCCACACCACCCAGATGCAGGCGGAGAGCAACAGCGTGAGGCAGAGCAGCGCGGCCTGTGTTTGGCTCTGCTGGCGCGCGGCCCCCGTGTAGCTGTAGCTGTATGTGAAGCAGGAGCGGTGCAGGAAGTGCAGGGCGAGGATCAGGCCGATAGCCAGGAGGCACATCACGTAGATCTGCAGCATGACAAATTCCTCTTGGCTGTACTCACAAGGTTTCTGGTCCCGGACCAACACTACCATCAACCACTGGGTAGAGATGATAACCTGCACGGTGGAGAGCCCCAGCGCCAGGGCGGGCTCCCCCCAGCCCCGGGCCGCTGCGAAGCCCAGCAGAGCGAGGCAGCGGGCCAGCAGGCAGGAGAAAGCCAGGGAGAAGAGCACGCTGAAGAGGAAGAGCCTGGTGGGGCAGGTCTGAGGGGTGAGGCGGATGATGAAGGAGAAGGAGGTGGCAAAGATCCCAGCTGTGGCCAACAAGTACATGGACATGCAGGCCACGGGGCCTCCGATGCTGCTGCGCTGGTTCCTCGATGAAATACAGATACACAGGGACCAGAGCAGCAGGGCTAGGAGGAGACCAATGCTGAACAGGAAGCCTGAAGTGGCCAGGGTCTCCACAACAATACCCCACGCTGCCCGGCGGTCACACAGGTACCTGTAGATGGGGTTCAGTTCTGGACCGCAGCCTGGCACTCCCTTCAGGGAAGTACCATCTGAGGAAGTGGTTGCGGGGTTGGTTGTGGCATTGATTGAGCTGCTGTTGGTTGACTGGCATAGACATGTGAGAGGGACATAGAAGAGGAGGAGGAGGGGAAGGATGGGGAAAATGGATTTGTGCTTCTCTGGTGAAAAAGCCATCTTCATTTGGAGGAATCCACTGGGGGATTCAGTCCTTCCTTTTAAGTGTCCTTTTGATACACACGCTCTTTTCTCCTTAAGATATATTCTCCTGAAACAAAAGACACACAAAATATTCAAAAAACATCAACGGCGCAAAACAAAGCAGGATGAAACAGAAGACAGGATAACACGGAGGTCACAACATGGAACATGGAAAAAAGGGAGAGTGGTTTGACAGGTGGAGTGAAGAGTGCAGGAGGAGGGAGTGCACAAACGTGCCAGAGCAAGGCAGAGGAGCGTGTTAGCCAGGGATAAGAATGGAGGAAAAAACAACTGCAACATGGAAGTGAAGCTGGGACAGAGCAGCAGACATGAAAGGTAACTATTCTGCTGCATCAGCTCTATGATCAGGTTTGTATGCAGCACAGATTGGAGGTGGGAGATATTCACTCCTGATAGCTGATCGCCACTTCCTCCAGCCTGTAACAAGAGCCTTTGTTTCAGCGTCAGAGAATCAAAGATGACCTTTATTAGGATTGTCACGCGATAAATATGACCCAGGCCCTCAACTTTGCCCTAACAATGGCCTTCATTTGTATAATCAGGAGATCATACAGCACACCACTTGTTCCATCCTAATAAAAGGGAATGGAGGTTTTTGATCTATTAATATCTCAACCTATTATTGACATTTCTACGATGATTGTAATCCAATTATTGTAGCTGTCATTAGACACAATTGTTAACATGGAGTGCACATAAATTCCAGAAATATATTCAGTATTATAAGGACAATAGATTATTTATGTCACAATAAGAGGGCATCTCCAAAGCAGGATCAAAACTTTTATAAAAAAAAAAAAAAAAAACAGTGAAACTTACCTTTTTTTTCTCCTTTGGGATATGAGAGTGAACACTTCTAAAAGTCTTGATTAAAGTTTGGCTGGACGCGTTGCAATAAACGGCCGCTTAATGCGCCTCCTATCCTGATGATGTTTCCATATCTCTGCCAACCCGAGGTAACAGGAAGAGCTAAAGGACGAAAAAGAAGTCACCGGGAGAGAAGAAATGTTTTCACCAACAGGTTGGGCAAGGCAGAGAAACCTGCAGCCCAACTCATACCCTCCTGTCAGACCCCTCCTGTCTCTCTGTGTCCCTCCCTCAGACACACCTGGAGGTGATGATGCACACAGTCACACACACACACACACACACACACACACACACACACACACACAGGGAGGGAGAGAGAGTTCACCCCTCCCTAGTGATGAACCCATTTCCCAAAGGAATTTGCATCCCTTGACCTGATAACTGTGCACTTTATGTGGAGTAACAGGAGTGTGTTGAGCTTGTTTTTGTAAGGGAGTTAAGGTGAGAGTCCAACTGAGTCACCTCAGTCTCATCGGGATACAGAACAGGACCGGCCATCACCTTGGTTACCCTTAAATCACAGCAACAACATTTGGAATCGGCAAGTTAGCCGCAGGGGGAGTTGCGTCAAGAATAGAGTTGTGGGAGTGCTTTCAACCGTTGTCTTTTACAAGCCCATACGTAACGCATCAACTCATGCCTGTACAAGCACAGAGTTTACAGGGTGTGTTCGCTTGAACCTTAAGTCACTCTTCAACTGTAAAGTCACTCTAGTGTGCAAAAAACAGCTTTGTCTTCATCAAGTGTGTTTGCTGCGGGAGCAGAGCGTATGTGTGTGTGTGTGTGTGTGTGTGTGTGTGTGTGTGTGTGTGGCTCGATGGTGTTTTAAGCCCCCAACGTTGACTTCACCTAACCTTAACCTTAACTTCAAGACAGCGCTGCGACCGTCGACTTCAAGGCACCTAACCATAACCCTAACCTTAACCATTGCCTAATCCTAGTGCCTTCCAGGTAGCGCTGCCTGGAAGACGACATCGGGGGCTTAAAACACTTTGTGTGTGTGTGTGTGTGTGTGTGTGTGTGTGTGTGTGGTAGGTAACAACATTAATGTCTAATATATCTACTGAATAGTTCAAACTTAAAGTCTCCCTGCTGTATCCCTTAATACTGGAGGAATTTAAGCATGCCAATCATTTATTTTCCCACACAAATCCCTGTCACTGGCTTAAGGTTGGGCTGGAATGAGAAGAAGTGAACCATTTGTGTTGAGATTATCAGTCACTCAGTGCTGATAGCAGGTCATTATTTTGAAAGACGAACCATAGCAACCCTAGTGTCTGACAAAAAGTTGTTGACGGACAACAGTGTTAAAGGATGTTGGCAGAATGTGTTTCTGTGGTGAATTTTACAGTTTAAGACAGTAGGCCAGATTTGATAGGGCCCGGGGACCATTTTCTAATTCACAATGAAAATATGTTTATTTTTGGGATTTCTTTTTGTACAAACATACTTTGATAAAAATAAGCTTCCAGAATGCATAAACAAATCATGAAAATAGAGCTTGTTTATCAAAAAGCGGTTGGGCTAAACCCTGAAAGTCCTCAAGTCCTAGGAACGCACCTGCGAACTAATCTCAGTTAATAAAAAAAAATAAAATAAAGAATTTCAAAGAGAGATGTGTTATGGGCCTTTTAAAGCGTATTCAATGTATCTGTTAAATACTATTAATGTTTGTTTATTAACTGGCCCATGGCCATCCTGTCATTTTGCAAAAATGGCCTCTGGGCAAAGAAAGTTGAAATATCGTAACTTTTCAAACCAATTTCTGTTTTGGGCCTTTTTAGCCACACTAGCGGCATTAGTTTACGGATGGCGATGCCGTTCTGCGTCTGTCAGTCAGTTGGCCAGTCTGTCGGTCCACCACTGATGTATCTCAACAACTATTCGATAAATTGCTAATGAATTTTGAACAAACATTGAATTAATCCTACTGACTTTGGTGATCCCCTGACTTTGCCTCTAGTGCCTCTTCAGCGTTTTTTGGGCCAGGGACCCCTTAGCTGAAAGAGAGACGGAGCAGGGACCCACCACATATTGTATTAAATTGAGTTGCATATTAAACTGGGCCTACAATAACGTGTAGGACGGCCTGAAGTCTTTACACATACCATTTGATGGTACATACAATACTAAGCTATTAAAATAATAATCATTGACATTCATGCATATATTTATACATCATATTTAATGTTAAACATATATGTAGCACAGTGAAGAAGATTCCAGATCGGCCCATCTGGGCTTTCATTTTCTCAAAGGCAGAGCAGGATACCCCAGGGCTCGGTTTACACCTATCACCATTTCTAGCCACTGGGGGACCATAGGCAGGCTGGGGGAACTCATATTAATGTTAAAAAACCTCAAAGTGAAGTTTTCATGCCATGGGACCTTTAAAAAGTTTGAAGGGCCTCTAGGGGCATCTAGCTCCATCATCAGGTCAACATTTAAATTTGTCCAATACTGATTCATGACTAAATATCTGGAAAGCTAATCGCATTCAATGATAAACATGATATATGAAGTATATTAACATGCTGCTAGCGTGGCTGTAGACTCTTGTTAATATGCAGCGTATATCCTGTATAGGGTGTTCATCATGGAAAAGGCGTATATTATTCTATATAACATATCTAGACTATAACAGAGAAACATAACATTATAAGCCCTAGGACTCACTGTTTGAATATCATACGGGGTTTGATTTATTTACCAGATCATTTATTTTCCTTGTGAGAAGAGAAAGAACACAGTTTCTTGTTAATATCATGATTTGTTTTCCTTTTCCAACAAAGAGCCTCGTGGGAGTGTGTTGATGTCCGGAAGCCTTAAAATGAGCGGTAATTATTATTAGATGTACTCAGACAGCATTGTAGTTAAGACACAGAAGGAAATGTCATTACATTGAGTTAGAGGACTGTCGGGAAATGTTGGGCGAGTACTGTTACTTTGTTTCTCATCCGAGGTCCTTGTTTTATAGGGCTATGAAGTCAGGATTTGTTTGGCATGTTGTTTTTTTTAAATGTGATTCATTTCAAACCAGCCATACTTTTTTCATCTTTTATTGAGTATCCCAGAAAGAAAGAAAAAGAGATGGATAACATGAGTACTTCAAATATACACATTTTACTGCAGCTATCAGGACATACCAGTTCACAGTACATGATCTGTGGTAGTGTGCTTGCAACACAAAACATACGTAATATATGCCTTTGTTTTCTCTCAGGAGGGACCTGGGTTCAGATAGCAGCAAGGAGAGAGAGATGGGATAAAAGGGAGTTTATCCTCCGTAGTCACGTGAAAGTGCATTGTAGTTTTCACCATTACAGCATATATATATATATATATATATCGCACGCTCTCCTTGCATCCCTTGGTGTTCACAGTAACCTTGCGCACAAGGAGTAGAAAATACAAATGCAAAATAAAAGCGGGAGGAAGTACAAAAGGTAGGATGGAAGACAAGGTAAAAAGGTTTTAACGCTGAGAGCAAAATATTTACATTTTAATAGACAGCTAGAAGCAAATACAAGCTCTAGTTATGACTACATAACTAGTGTTTTGCTTGCTGTGGGTTATGAGCGCCGGGGGGGTGGGGTGGGTGGGGGGGAGAGGGGGAGAGGGGGAGTCAGGAGAAGACTATTATAGATGGATGAAAGGTAAGGGAATAAGGTACATGGAGTTCTTTTTCTCGTCTTCTCATCTCAAGTATATATAGTATAAACAGTATTGTATAATAATATAAAAATAACATTATTATGCTTTCCATCCACTTAGTGGAGTGAAGCATGAGGTAGATAGACGAGAGGGCGTTAGGGGGATTTGCTGGCAGCCTTATCATGGCGTGCCGAGCCGGGACGAAGAGAAGGCCAGGCAGAGAGGATTACACAGAGGAGAGGTGCAGGCAGGCGAGGAAGGCAGCAGGCTAGATGATGCCGTATTTGGCCAAGTCGCTGAGCTCCATGTCGCCGAAGGCTTCCCATGGGCACACCACTGTGATGTCTGTGCCAAGACCCTCCATGCCGGGGATATCGTCACCAAAGCTGCAGGAGAGGAAACAAACCGCTGAGTGAGTTTGTGAGTTTGCATTTAAAACTATATATATATACTATATACAGGGCATGAAGTTAACTTTTTTAATCCACCTGCCACAGGGACTTTTTACCAGCCAGTTTTGTTTTTTTGCCTCATAAAGGTGAAAAACAGGAATTGCTGTGTCTCTATGATCCTATCCTGTCCTATTGATGGTAGCCTACTGGTGGAAATTGCTCCGTGATCACGTGCTGTAGTAGGGGGGCCCGCCTTGATAATCCTGCATAGGGGCCCGGTGTTGGCTCGTTACGCCACTGCATATAAGAGATGAGATGACTGACAAAATCAGGAGTAGCCTACGCGCACCACAACAACAACCAAACACTGGTGAATGCGCACCATAACACAAAATTTTTTTTTGTATAGTTATTAAAAATAAAAAAATAAATAAAAAGGAAACTTGTTTTGGGGAGAATAATACTTATTACTATTAATTTATTACTCTGGGCTGAGATTTCCTAGGAACCTTACCAAAAAGGCTCAGGATGCTGCAAATGTTGGTAAAATATGAAAAAGGCTGGTGGATTTAAGACACAAAATAATTTATTGGATGAATCAAATATGAACATATCTGTCATTGTCAGTGGCTTGTTGATCTTTACATTGTTAGTTAATTTCCTATCCTGGCCTGGGACACACATTCATACGGTTTAATAAAGTACTTATTGGACTTTAACTTATCATTGCACTTACAATAACGTAGCTGTCCTCAATTTAGGTCATCCTGTACGTCTCATCTGCGTTTTTTCCTGCATCCACTGTGTGCGTTTGTGTGTGTGTGTGTGTGTGTGTGCGTGTGTGTGTGTGTGTGTGTGTGTGTGTGTGTGTGTGTGTGTGTGTGTGTGTGTCTGTGTGTGTGTGTCTGTGTGTGTGTTTGTGTGTGATTGTGTGTGCGCGTCAGTCGCGGGGGAAACGGAGCAGCCCCGCCCGCTGCAGAGAGCCGACAATTTGAAATAGCAGCGCTGACTTTAGAGTGAAAAAACGTCACAGCGTACAGTGATGTTAAAATGTCTACATGTTGGCAGGACGGTCTGAAATGTTTTGACGGTCTTTCGCTGTACGTTTTGTTGGTAAATGTTAGATGTTCGAGTCACACACACGTCTCGTCTTCATATCAGAAACTAGGAAATTAATTTTACCCGTTCTCACTCCCGCTTGGTCAGTGGCTGGGATTGTGTGAGTAATGAAAATGCGATAGGGGGCCCCGGCTGTCAATCAATGTCTTCCAGTGATGCGGGCCCCTGATTGGACCAGGCCCGTAAAAAAACGTGTACCCTGCTTACCGATAGTTACGAGTCTGAATCACTCAATTCTCATTGGCTACCCACAGGTAGATTGACAGTTTCACCCGCCAATCACAAAAGTTACCCGCATTTGGCGGGTGGGCGGGTGCCAATTTCATGCCCTGACTATATATACTATATACTATATATGTATAATAACGTGGCTAACAACAGTAGTCTCGCATTGCAAGACCTTCCTCCACAGTGCTGCGAAGGAGGGTCTGGCTAGTCCACACAGCATTCTGGGATGGGAGAAAAACGCGCTCTGGTTTATTGGCATTTCTTTAAACCAATCACAATCGTCTTGGGCGGCGCTAAGCTCCGGACGGAGCCACGGTGCCTCTGCAAAATAGCCTCGGGAAGGAACTTGTTTTGGTGGAACATGTGTACGTTCAAAAGTTGTTTGAGTCGTGCAACAGAAAACTCAGATTGGACAGACAGTCTAGCTAGCTGTCTGGATTTACCCTGCAGAGATCTGAGGAGCAGTTAACCATAGTCCTCCGGAGGTTAGAATTACAACACAACAAAAGCGGAAAGTAACGGACGTCCGGCTGAAAACGGTGTCATCCAGAGGAATTTCCAGCGGCAACAGAGCAATCCCGGAAGTGGAACATTGTGGATATAGACTGACAAGGAGGATTGGTTCGAGGTTATTCATGACATTTATGTGATGGAGAAACTTACTTTTCCTGTAAGACTTGAACGAGATAAGTTTAAAAACTGATGAACTGTGAGTTGAATTGATTTCCACACTTTGATCAGACTTTACTTGATTTAAGATGATCTAATTTATACATCACCTCCCCCTAGTGTTTGATTTAAGCTACTCGATCAGTTTTATTCTCTGAGTACTTTTTTTTATTTAATATTTGTCATGTATTTACATTTTCTTTAAAACAGAAAATGATGCATTTTTGTTGTGCTGTATTGTGCACATCAACTGTGCCCAATTCCCAATAAAAATGTGAAACAAAAAAACACAAAAAAATTCATGTATAATACATGTAGGTTTTAGTTTTTTTACCCTTTCTGGCCTGGCTTTGGGGCTTTGCTCTTGAATGTACGGGTCTGCCTCTGCTTGAACTTGGGTGGTCCCTTCTTGGGTGTGGTTGGGCCCGTTGATGCAGTAGGGGCGAGGGCGCTTCCCGCAGGGGGGTTGGCGTTCATTTCTGCTGAGGGTCTCTAAAAGACGGAACAAGTGTCATCATACAGAGATCACAGTTTCCCTCTTCCTCTCCCCCCCCCCCATCTCTCTCTCTCTCTCCATCTGCCCTCTGTTAATCCTGTGTCCTTCCAGCTCTCAATGCCAATCAGTGGAGATTATGCAGATTAGTTTAAACAGCCAGATTAGCTCTAATCCCACTCTGATCCACAGCAGATTAACAGCCCTTTTTGAGCAACAGCGATGCCATGTGCAATGACCTCAGACTTTTCCATTAGCTCTTCAACGTATTCAACATTCAACTGCTGATGTTTAAGATATTAATTGAACTATTACATCCACATCGCCAGTGCATTCTTGTGTCATACATTTGTGTTTTGTTCATATCTGTCAAGTTTGACACGGGTCTCTTGCTAACCAAAGGAGGCTTCGCTAACAATGTATGTCATGGTGTTGTTTTCTGTGCACAGACATGCTAACCTCTTGTCCTCATCTCCAACTTGATCTTAAGCAGTATCTGGTCTGATCTCCACTTCTCAGCCACTCCCTCCCTCCCTCCTCCCTCCCTCTGACTGCTAACAGTGGTAATCCAGTTAAGGCAATTTGACAAAGGTGGAAATCTTTTAGCATGTTACGTTAATCCAACATATGCGCCGCCTTCATCAACAGAGCTAGATTGCCTGTGGGTTACAAAGGCTCCCCCGAGCACACTTCTTTTTCCTGCTCTCATGTGTAGAGATCTGTGAAGCTGTGAACATGATGTCGGCCATCTGTTGCTGTGATTTTTGCCCCTAAAGTCAATCCTCTTTACACCGGGCATAAGGAAATACACAGACTTGTTCTCCTTTTTTTCAGTTTCATGTCTTTCTTTTCTTTAAAATATTGTATACTTGACTACATCTTTACTTCAACCTGCGATTTGCTTTTTCACCACCTTTTCTCCATTTAAATTTGCAACATCAAACCACATTGCTAGCACAGGATAAGTAGAAATTGTAATAGTTTTTCTTCTTCACTCGTGTTCAAACTCTTGTCATTCATCCATTCAATCTGTTCCATGTATCCGTTTTCAGTTTTTTTAGCTCGCAATGCACAAATGCAGATCTGCATTAAAGCCGTCATTATCGTGAAAGTCATCCTCGTCTGAATTCTTGCATTGTCTAGTTCAAAGCTGACTTGACTCGTTTGATCTATAACCAGCATACAAGTAGTAACCGTTACCATAGAAACATTATTAAAGCTGTCATAATTAAAGTGGACTGTAGGTTTTTAAAGTCAATTAAGTTCTTACCTGTTGTCACAGATATCCCAAGAGGCCACCGCCGATCTCTGCTTCTTGTCTTCTGTTTGTGAAGCTTGTTGTTTGTGTTGTGCTTTTATATCTTCACCTCTAATCCCCCTCACCCTCTTCTTTCCAGTTCTTCTCCTCCCCCTGCCTGACTATAATTGTCCTTGTTCCCAATACCCCGCCCGCCGCCCTCCCCTTACCTGCCATGGCAGAGAGGCGGTGCAACCCACTGGGTAGACTGTGTCAAAGATCAATCTGGAAGGATTTGATCGGGCTTATCCCTCTAAACCTCAGCACGCCTGCATTCAGCTTTGCTGTGAGGAGACGGCCTGCTGGTCATTTCAGGTCCATGTGAGATGCTGTTTTCAAGTAGGGGGTGTTGGAGCCAGCTGTGAACAAACTCTTATTCCATTACATTTAAATGTAGTTTCTTGTGACTTTGAATTTGATAAAAACCAAAAAGAAGCTCAATACGATCAACTTCTTTCTCCAATAAAAGTTGCATGTTTGATCGTGAATTAGAGGACATTTTAAGTGCTTAATATTTAGATAGTGTTTTGATAAATCATTGCCTTAATCAGGTTTTGGCTCTGGGCCAAAGAGCTCAAGCTGCCGGACATCTGTAGAGATGAAAGTGCTGTTATTGTTATACCAAAAAGTGGCCCTCCACCATGGTGTCAAACACGGTCAAACATCAAATTTTTTCATTGATTTTCAGCTTTAAGTGTACCTCATTTTCCAAATATGCCTTCCAATTGCTTGGTATTTACATTACTATTTGTGTCTGAGCGTCACAGCACGGGTTTGGGGCTGTTGCTTGGAGGGAGATGCAGCCAAAGTGGGCAGGCCAGTGGTGCAGTGATTAAACTGATTAACACCAGTCACATAACTAAATCAAACGTTTCTTTCTGGACACAGAACAAACAAACTGAACAAATAGCTGCTCCAGTTGCCTTCGACTTCATGCCTCTAGCTAGTTTACATCATTTACTTCTTCCTTGGACAAGGTGGATAAAAATCCTCATAGAACAGTAGCCTTTTTTTCAGTATTTAAGGAGAAGTCAAATGACAAAGGTTTAAAATGTAAGACAATATAAAAAATGTAGCTTGCCTGATCAGTATCTAAACTAGTGTGAAATAATGATAGAAAGTTTCTGTGTGGAAAATCTAAACTAAAGGGAGGATTCTGGATTAGTTTGTTTGGAAGCAGGACAAGTACTGAGAAAAAGCCATGATACAACCGCAGAGCACTGATGTAAATTTATGTAAGCAGACCTTTTAGTCCAAATTCTTCAAATGATCAATTTTTGGAAACTCACCAACTCACAAAGATACAGGGAAAACTCCTTGTTTCATCCTCTTGTTCTTCCCCTTTCTTTGCATTCTATCTTGAATTCATATCTCATACATTTTTTTTTTAGATATATTCTATATGTTTTAAAGTGAGACGAAGCCAAGGCGACAGCTTCACAATAATCTACAGACATATGCTATACATGACACTGGAGCCAAAAGATGAATGGATGAGTCTACAGCCGTGCTAGTGGCTCTGTGAGGCTGTAGCCACAGCGGTGCCTGAAGCTTAATGCTAACGTTCACATGCTAACATGCTGATGCTGACAGGCATAATGTTTGCCGTGTTTGTTTGGCGTGTTAGCATGCTAACATTTGCTAAATGACCCAATGATTCCACTATAAATCAGGGGATAAACAAGGTTATTACATTTCATCCGGACCAAAGTTCGTTGCAATCCATCCAACAGTTATCGAAATATTTCACTAAAAAAACTAAACACAAATGTGATCCTCATATAGTTGCACTAGAGGAAAAGTCTGAAGATTACCAAAGTAGTTAGGAATAATCCTCCGGGGCTCATGAATGTCTGTGCCAAATTTAATCGAGTAGACGTATTTCAGTCTTAGCATGGCTAAGGCAACTTGTTTAGCAATAATCTCCCTGAAATGCTATCCAGAGGCATGATGTCCATGATATGGCATAATACGCGTAATTCCAACTACAGTACATATTTAATGGCTGTAATTATAGTTACTGAATATCTATCATATATTCTCTAGGGGTGGAAATCACCATATTGCGACATTCTGCGATATATTACAATTTATTACCTTTTCTCTAACTTCAAATCATGTCCCCAAGCATCTGTTTTAGCTAAAAAGATACATTTCTCTGGTTGTTCATCTCACTTTATTGGATTGTACAAAAAAGTGTGCAATTTATATAATAAAACATCGATACTTGGTGTCCATGTATCGATACAGTATTCTCACGGAAAATATCGCAATACTATGCTATATCAATTTTTTTCTCCCACCCCTAATATTCTCTCCAACTGATTAATTCAAGTGATAATGGAAGTAAGGGGCACTAAATGGTGATTAGAGTTATCTAGGTTTTTAGAATAATGATAGAAGTAAGGTAGTTTTTAGAATGTAGAGAAAGATGAATGTACTATTAAACTTTTTGAAAACCTACATTTATGTTGCAAAAGCAACCAAGTTATGTACGTTATCATTTCATAACTATATATTGGTTTGGGGTTGATGGTCGATCATATGCTGCACACTGATCAGCTGAGGTTAAGGACAGGACAATATGACTAAGCCTCTTTAACAGTACGTGGGCTAGAATGGGAAATACCTGTCCTCTTTAACAACGCAGTCCATGTGAAGTAAACTCTGGATTATCAGGCTATATGCTGGGAACAGCGAGCACAAGGCCTGTTTCATCAATGTTATCACATCACAAATCCAGTATGCTGGAAACGTTTTTGGATACATTCCAGAAATGCTGCTGTATACAGTTAACTCACTATAGCTTGTTAATATGTGGCTTCTTTATACTTTGCAGGCAGATAATAAGCAAAATACCTCTCATTTATCACAAAGAACTGGACTGAATTGTGCAGCAACCTCGTGCTGTGTTGACATGTCTGGATTATAAATCCATATGTTAAACATGGAGCCCGCACTTATTATGTCTGCATACAACATCCTAATACTAAAGGCCACTAATTACATTAAGTTGGACTCAGTATTGAAAAATAGCACTGGGGCAGCAATATGATGCAGCTGCACTGTGTGTGTGTGTGTGTGTGTGTGTGTGTGTGTGTGAGTGAGAGAGAGACATGTTCGGCATCACAGGCAACATTTTATAGCCTGTCAAACATCAGCTGGAAGTATGACTTCAGCTGACAAATCTGTTCATTCATGAAGTTAAATGAATTCCTGTGTGTGTTCAGAAGAAACCATATTCTTTTTACGTCCAAGCTCTCTGGCTTGAGGACCACCATATACAGTGCAGGCATACAGTAAGCTACATATGATCTGTTGGACGTATGGAGGTTTGCTTCCCACTCCGCAAAAGAGACCAAGAGTGACTATTCTTGGCATATGAATGCACCTTTTTTTATCAAAAAGGGTCTAGACAGGATTGAACCACAGTCTCTACTGTCACTTTTGACTCAGATGCTGAACTCGCACTTTGTGTCCAAGACAAATTTATATGTTTAAATTCTAAGCCGTCTCCCCAAAAATAGGAAAATGTGACCATTAGCACAAACCGTTTGAAATTTAAAGATATAATTTAGAGTATCAGGAAAGACACCAGACACACTAACATTCACTCAGCTTTCAGTCCACCTTTTATTTTGCTTTGATCCTCTCTGCACCCACAAAAGGTGAAATGTAAGCGGATTCCCAGCAGCTTTGTTAAATAATGGTTAAATAATGACCCATCTACAGTGTTTGTGGTTACAGTAGGATAGGGGAAATAGTCCTAATAAAGATAACTCTATGGGTGGAGAGAGATACGTTCCAAACACTTTTATTTCTGCATGTACAGCCACATTTGAGGAAATACATCAGAGAAGAATTGATGTTGTGATACCTTTTTTAACATGAAAACTTGTCACCATTGAAATCTTTTTGAAGACCGAAACTATAGCCTTCGTGAGGTGTTAAAATATCAGTATAAATGTGTCTATAATGTAGCACCTGGACTAATAATAGTGTTGTGCATTGACCACACATGTCTTAACACGTGCCTGTCCCATATGAATAGAGGCAAAAGAGCTCAGACCGTCTAATTTGCTGGTGAATATGTCAGATGGTGGTGGGCCAGTATTGGTGTTAAGTAGAGTAAGTTTAGAGAGCAAGTTCAGAGAGCAATGACAGATTACATACAGCGTACTTAAAACACATGACACATGTGCACTAATCCTGCACACTCATACACATAAGTCAGTGCTTCCCAACCTTATTTCCTCAGATGTAAGCCCACAGCCCCGTCAGATGAATTCACGTAGCCCTTCATAAATAACACCAGTCATGTTCCAAATATTTAACATTTATTTAATTTATTTTAAAATGTTATACAGTTGAACTGCAGTGTTTAGGTTGTATTAGTCTAGTTTGCTTTTGTCCTACTGGCAGAAGCTAGATGTTTTTTCAACTGTTTATTCGTTACTTTTAGCTAACCACTTCAACTGTTTATTATTTGTAACTTTTAGCTAACTATTTTAAGTGTTTATTCGTTTCCTTTAGCTCATTATTTCAACCGTTTATTTGCTGATTTTAGCTAACTATTTCAACTGTTTGTCCACTTTTAGCTAACTATTTCAACTGTTTATTCGTTACTTTTAGCTAACTATTTCAACTGTTTATACACTACTTTTAGCTAACTATTTCAACTGTTTATCCATTACTTAGCTAACTATTGCAAGTGTTTATTCGTTACTTGCTAACTGTTTTAATTTTCTCTGCTAGCATACTCATTTTCACTCACTCTCAATCAAATATCTTTTACTAAATTAAAGTTAGTTGAGCCCCTTACACAATCTTGTTATGTATCCCCTGGCAACAGCAGAAGTACTTCCTGGTTGGGAATCATTGTGCTAAGTGACGCACTTCACAAACAAAATAGGCACAAGTGCATAGCCAAGCTCCTTGTAGTCGCATGCACACTAAACAGTTACATGTATTTCACAGGTGCATACACTTTTGTGTCTTTAATGGTCAAAGTGCTGTCTGTAACAGAATTATTCATGTTCACCCAAAATGTATTTTGTATGCGATTCAGTTCAGGCTGAGGAGCTCCTGTTTCACATGAGACACTGCTGTGACTCCAGTGAGTTTAAAATATTGCAAGCAAGGCTTTCAACCACAGCTATGAGATGGGAGCCTAACTCCTCTGGCTGGCTTTGGTAATCTGTGTCAAACGTTTATTTCAGGATCTCCTGATCCTCCAGAATAAAAAACTGAGGCTAAACAAGCTTTTTTGAGAGTCAGTATCATTCTGTTCAATCTCTTCTTAACCTACTCTTGTTAGATCTGCCAGATCTGTGATGCAGATCATTGCTGTTTCTGTTGTTGCATTAATATTAGATAGTAAAATCTTAACAACTAAGTCATTTTAATTCCAGTTGAGTCTATTCGCAGGCCTCTCCTCTCCTTTTTGATTAAAATTCCATGGCATAGCTTACAGAAATTGACTTCAAATGCAACTAATGATTTGACTCACTCATGCAAACACACATTATGCATTTTCATTTCCTATCTGTCATGCTTCTTTAAGCTTTGAAGTGTAAAATACCTTCCGTTTTAGCCTAAATCTTTTACTTTCATGGCAACTAGCAAATTTATTTTATGCATGCATTTGCCTGTAGTAAATATATTCATTTTCTTTTTGATTAATAGGCTTTTTTCATAAACTTTACATTTCCTTTTAGAAGCATTCCAATTTCTTGGTATTTCTCTGCTGTTGAATAAGCATTTAAAAAACATGCTGGTGTTCCATGAGTCATCATGTCATGTTGATTTGTTAGCATAATGACTGAGGGACTTTGCGTTCAGTGTTTTGTGGCTTCATTTTACCAGTTTACCTTGCAAAATGAACACATTTTTATTGCAGTAACAAATGGATAATTTGTCCTTTTGTATTTCTGTTTTTGCTATCTTTCCAGGGAGGCTGGGAATTATCCTTTGTGTGTCAGAGTGATGTAAGACTTTAAGCCAGTGTGCTGAACTAATTGGACACTGGGAAGAATTCTCTGAAGTGCAGATTGACCTGAATCTCATTTGGCTTATGTCATTGGTCATCATTTCTCAAAACATTTTCAGGAACTGTTTATGTCTCATCTTCCTCTTTTTCAAAGCGCGGATACTTTGTGAAGATTGTATTCTTATTTATATCATTTTATATTGTTTATATCAGTGTATTTGTCCATAGTACAAAGAGTCTGTCAGGTGAAAATCATATAGAAGATATTTATAGTTATTTATCTCAGGGCAACCTGTTCTCACTCCGAACTCGTAAAATACGAGACGTTTGGACAGTGGCTGTCAGCGTCTGAAGCAACGAAAAAAGCGCCCTTCAGCGTGTTTGTAGAACGTACCGGGGAGAGCAGCATCTACACAGGGTTTAGAGAGTAGTATGTAAGGGGGAAATTCCACATAGGGAGATTGCTTGGGGTGGTGGATGGGTCAAACACAGGACTTTCACCCAGGAGACCGGGGTTCGTGTCCCGCGTGTGTCTTTAACCGTCTCGTTATTCCCGGGTGTCACGAAAGCGGAAGCCCACCCGCAACCTTTTACTAAACCCAACCGTCCCGTTCTTCCCGCGAGTCACGGAAACGTAAGCCCAACCAAGACCTTTTCCTAAACCAACCGTTCCGTTCTTTCCACGTGTCACGGAAACGTAAGCCAACCCACGAGCTTTTCCTTAACCTAACTGCTTCAAAAGGGACGCCAATAGTCCTGACCAAGCGCGTTTAGTTAAAGCGCGTTATATGACGCTAAAGGAGACTTTTAGCGTCAGTAACAACGACAAAGGCACCTGATCAAGCGTCCGTATTTTACGAGATGGGAGTGAGAATGTGTTGCTCAGGGCGAATTTCTTTAATTGCTGCAGTTGTGTTTGTGTGATTTGGTGTCATGTTAAGACACAAATGTCTCAACCATCAACATACTGAAACTTGTCATTAAGAAGCGATCCTAACCACTTTGTGAAAAAAATCAATCTTACCTTTTGATTCACCTGTGTGCCGATGCATTTTACGTACAGCAAGAATGTTCTTCCCTGGCTGCCACTTTGCCAAACTCTCCCCCTTTTCTTTTGAAACCTCTAAGCGATTCTCTAAAAATTGGGATTACGCTGCAGAAATGCAGAACCTTCAAAGTAGAGTCACAGCAAGGGCCTCTCTGCCATGAAATCCTGTTATTTTTTCGCCTCACAGACTGAGGCGAGCTGTGAGCTACATGTGCAGCAGCAAGTATGTGGGTGTGCAATTATTAATATGCCATATTTCATTTGATGCAGGAATGAAAACACTCCATAAGGAAAGAAAGAAGACAGTGGACAACTTTGCTATCCTGCAGCCATTATAATAAAGTCAGAATATAAAACAAGAGAATAAACTTTGACATTCATGTTGTACAGAATATGCTGAATACTATTTGTTGAACCCCAACCTTGGCTTTGATGTTATTTGAATCAGAAATGAAAGCAAGGACAAAATGAGAATTTCTTCATAAGAAAACTTGGATGATTGGTTTTTATTCTCAGTGTGATAAAGAAGAGAGAGTCCAGCAGAGAAAATGGGTGCAGACTTGACCTTGGCTTTGATGTTAGACAAATCAGAAAGGTAACAGAAGAAAAATAACAGTAGTTGATGTCGATAGTTTTAACTTTTTCTTTTTTTCACAGAGGTATACTCTTGCGTTTGAATATATTGAATATAAACGGAGAATCCAGATATTTCTATAACAATGCATATTATGTGAAAAAGTTATATAAAGCCTTTTTGTGGCTCCAGAGGGAGCAGCATGATTCCTACCCTATAATATGAACCACAGGATTTCCCACAGCGTTTCCTAAATTAGCACCCTGATGGCAGCAGATCAACCCGTCCTCATACCTGAACGTAACGTTGTGAAACGGTCACAGTTGGCTTAGGTTTAGGCAACAAAACTACCTGGTTAGGGTTAGGAAAAGATTGTGTTTTGGTTTAAAAAATAAGTAGCCTACGTTTGTTATGTAACTTAACTTAAGTACGTGAAGTAGTGACTTAACTATGTTTCGTGTGTAACTTAACTTACGACTTAACTTGCAAGTTAACTTATGTACGTAAGTTAAAATCTCATATAAAATTAGTTGTTGACTTTTGATTTCACACGGGATATGAACCATTGTATCCTGGGTGAAAGTCCTGTGTTTGTTTGACCCTGCACGGACTCTTTATACATCGTCACCTGACTTCTTACTTTGCTCCCGTCATAATTACAAAGGCCACAAGTGGTCACCGCGACTATAAACGTGAATATTAGTCGTTATAAGCTGCTTAGTCTATATCCATGACATTCCACTTCCGGGATAGCTCCGTTGCCGCCGGAAATTCCGCTGGATGTCACTCTTTTTGGCTGGATGTCCGTTACCTTTCGCTTCCTTTTTAAACTCCGGTGGATTAATGAGGAAGATGGTTAACTGCTCCTCAGATATCTGCAGGGTAAATCCAGACAGCTAGCTAGACTATCTGTCCAATCCATACACTATAATATAAATGGACAAAGCATGTGTGATGTCACCCATTGGTTTGTGGAGATCTGCTATGAGTTGTCGAGTTTGCCGTTACGGGCGCAGCCATCCTGGTTGTGGATGTGACGATTTTAGATGAGAGGGAGGAGTGAGGGAGGAGCTGCTTACACTCTACGTTACGTTACACACTTTCACTGGCAATCACATCATAGCCACGCCCTAAAACACCCCCTGCTTTATCGCCGATTTTAAAATCAACGAGACCATAATTCAAAAAATCATTCTGTGTCGCAGGAGACTTAAAACTAGCGATTGAGACCATAAACTCATTATGAAAATATTTACTGAGGTAATAAATCAAATGAGAAGTGGGTCACTTTCTCATAGACTTCTACAAAAACCGACCTCCTTTTGCAACCGCATGCGTCGCCCCCTGTTGGAATTCAGATAGAAAGCAGGTTTAAGGCACTTCCGCATTTGCAGTACTTCGCCGACAGTCTATGGTCCAATCTGAGTTTTCTGTTGCACGACTAAAACATCTTTTGAACGTCCACATGTTGTACCAAAACAAGTTCCTTCCCGAGGCTCTTTTACAGAGGCACCGTGGCTCCGTCTGGTGCTTAGCGCCGCCCAAGACGATTGTGATTGGTTTAAAAAAATGCCAATAAACTAGAGCACGTTTTTCTCCCATCCCGGAATGCTGTGTGGACTAGCCAGACCCTCCTCCGCAGCGCTGTGGAGGAAGACTACAAGTTTGAAAACGAAACAAATCTGGGGGGTGTGGAGGCAGAAAGAAGTTGTCTCTGCTTGAGGCTAGCAGCTTGAGGCTACATTAGCCACTACTACATCTCTGAGCGAACAGTCGGCGGTCGAGTTGCATTGTGGGTAATGTAGGTTTTGATAAGTAAAGAGAATGTATGTATAGGCGAATATCTCTTGTTCTGCTATTTCGATTCTTATCCTTTTTCAAATGTCCATCATGAGTCTGACACTGTTGTAGAAGCACAATGCTAAATTGGTGTAGTACTAGTTTACAATGAACATTAGTTGCCGTCACATTTTAAGTGTAAAAAAATCAGAGCCTAAATTAAAGGCTGAAGCAAGACAAGTTATAACCACACAACTACACAGCAAACAACACTGGACATTCAAGTGAAAACAGAAGAATTCAGTCCAACAACAGAGAGAGAAACAGACCTTTCTGCACATATTTTGGCCTCATCAAATTCCATACACCCAAACATAAGATTGAGGAGGGCTCTATACAGTTCAAGAGTCACTGAGGAGAGAATCACACCAGAACGATGAACAAACAGAGAGAACAAGACAGAAAGAGGCTTACCCTGCCCTCCTCTTTGTTTACAGATGAAATCATTTACAGAGCAGAGAGGAAGATAGTTGGATGAGGGGATATATTTCTTGTTAAGGCTTAGCAAATAACAAAACCATCATTATATGACTAAAGGCCGCTTCATCTGTCTTCCTCAAAAGTTCCCAGCCTCCTATGCATTTGTCATGACTTTAACACCATAACAAATAAATTATATTTCATCTGTTTTCCTCATTACTTACATTACAACTGATCACTCCCTGAGCACACAGCGGAATGTAGCTGTTGTGACAAACATAAAAACCCATTTACACATCTGCAATACTCGCATAGTGTGTGGGACTCACAAAGGGCCAAAATATGTTCAGTAATAAGAGAGACAATCACTGAGAATAAACTTGACCTGATGAGTGAAGCGTTTGGTTTTTTCATCCTCCTGAAAAAAACTCTTTCACACTTTGGGATGCCCACGTTGTTATAGTAGTCGAGCCAACTGCTCAGCGTGGGTGTAGAGCAATAGAGAGAGGTTTAGAAAGACAGGAGAGCAAAACAGTGAACGTGAGGTTGAAAGGAGAGGGGCGGGTAGATTGGGTGAGGCTGTAATCTGGGTTTAAAGGCTTCAGTATTAAGGGAAAACACTTATTAGATTGGAGCGGTGAACGTTTTCTCCTCGGAGGGAGAGACTAATTGGATATCACTAAATCAGAGATGCTGACGTCATGACACAGGACAAGAAAGAGGAGGTGGATGACGCTCACACAGGCTCAAAAGCAATGGAAACAGCATTAATAGCAATTAAAAGAGGCCGAGGCAACCCAGAAACAGAAACACACACTAACATGCACGCACACTTACAGTATGTATATATACTGTGGTCAAGTGCTGCATGGTTTTATCAAGCTCACATACACATTATACCAAGGGAGAAAAAGGAGGTTCAGGGATTACTGTGCGTCTCTGTGTGTTGGCATGCGTAACACGTCAGGGAAATGAATGCCTTTGCTGTAATTAGATTCCTCACTGCCTGCATATCACCCAAATCTCAAGCATTGCCTGCAAATCAGTCCACTATACTGCTGCGAAAAGCTGTGAGGCAACCAGGAGAAAGAAATGTGAGAGCAAAAGGGCAGAACAGACAGAGAAAGTGTCTGAATGCAGAAAGGAGCGATAAAAGATTCAAGATAGCAGGTTGAATTGAGGAGAAATGAGGAAGCAAAAGGTTATTCAGCGTAGCAAGTGCTCAGAGGCATCCCTCCTCTTAGGCTTTGCACACCAGGGGGAAATGAGTCCTCTGAGCTGATGTGATGTGATTTTATATTCGACTGTATCACGCGCTCATGTTTTCAGTCTTATATCACATGTAGTGAGACTAGAGCAGCTCTCTCTCTGCATCTCTGTTGCCTTGGATTTTACATTGTGCACATGTTTCCTGCGTTTGCCTGCAGACCTAATAAATGCGGCATTCATTTCTGGATTGGAATAAAAAGGAATGGTACATGAAAAGGAAAAGCTTATTCATGTTTTTCTTTTTTCTTTTTCCAACAGCCACATATTTATTAGATTAAAAAAAAAAGGAAAGGAAAAAAAGAATGAGTAAGCTGATGTTCCACGTCTGTTTCATTACTGATCTGTATACACCATATATGGGTTTTTTTACTGCTATAAACATCCGGAGAGCTTTTAATGGGAACATCTGTCCAAAGCTCTTTTCAGTGCGCTAGACATAAATCAAGGCCGATCCACAAACAACACTCAACAGCTGGAACCTCAGTTTGTAGGGAACAACCAAAAGAGAATACCTGTCTAACTACACACACACACACACACACGTTTGGATGGCTCACAGTGCCTGTTTTTGCCGCATAACTTGATAAACTGTTAATGAGCAAGATTAATGCCTATTTATATGTTTATGTCTTCGCTCGCAGCCCATAAATTGACAATTTGTTGAGCTTCATTATTCAGCCCCATGTGTGTACAAGGCAGAATACGCCTTTGGCTAGCTACATCCCATTCCAGCTCACTGTGTAGTAATGTACTCATTAAAACTTAACTGAGTCTATAACAATGCGATGCTGCGATTGCCGCTTTTAGGCAGTCATTAAAACCAGAGGGAGCCGGGGGAATACACATTATAGATCCTATATGTTGTGAGAGGCTGTGAAATAATAAAATCGACCCTGTGCCGAGCATTTTAAAACAGGAAACAAAACCTGTGACCTCATAAAGCACACTTGGAGTCTGGTCCATGAACGTGTCTCTCTAACTCAATAAAAAGCTCTGCCTAGTAGAAATCCAATGCTAGATAAGGCGTGAAGAGTCTGAGAGTCCTTTATTATTAAGTGTGTGCCAACCAAATCCAATCCAATATTTGTTTTAAAGCGCTGCTTTACGAAAGTAGAACCTGCATCCCCGTCTTTTTTTGATGATGGTATTTAGTGCAGAGGATGTGTGCATGTGTGGATCTGCTGTGGCCAAACCTGCAAAATGTCACTGAAAAAGAAACAGACAAAACAAATACGAGACACAAAATGACTACAAAGAGAGACAAAATTACTACAAAGAGAGACAAAACGACTACAAAGAGACAAAAGCAACTACAACGAGACACAAAACGACTACAGAGAGACACAAAGTGAAAACAAAGATACACAAACCAACTACAAAGAGACACAAAATGACTATAAATAGACACAAAATGAAAACAAAGAGAAAAAAAAGACAACAAAGGGACAAAAAAGACAACAGAGAGACACAAAACGACAACAATCGGAGACACAAAACGACTGCAAAGAGACACACATGTTCCCTACACTACAGCTACAACTTCAACAGCCTCCTCTGCACCCAGATCAGTTGTAGGCATTTGGAGCCAAGGTGGCTGTTTCCCTTGAGTCCCTAACTGTTACAATGTGCAGACACACACAGCAGCAAAGAAAGATGGTGTGAGAAAGAGGTCCTTCAGAAAACCAGGGAGAAAGAAGAGACACGATTGGAGGGAAAGAGAATAGAGAGCGTGATGGGGAATAAAGAAGTGATGCTACAGCTCCCTGCAAGAGTTGAAAGGAGGTAATTCTTCAGACGGTGCTCAGAGAGAAGAGAGTAGGCGAAACAAGGGAAGAACACTTTCTACCGCTCCCCTGCTACCACTGTCAGGGCTAATTTCTCATTACCAGTCTTTGCTGGCGGCTCTCATGCAGTCAGGGAGAGGTCAGGAAAGCTCCAGAGAGACAGGCTAACAGGGAGGCTCTCATTGAGCTTTATAGCATAACAGTCCAGAGACATGGAAAGACTCTGAGGAATGGTCTCAGAAGTGGATTCATGAGGAGGTGCTTTCATACAGCTAATTGTGGGAACTGAAGTATATGTAACACTTGCATGAATATTCCCATTCATATGGTGTTTTAAAGTCAGCGGAGAAGCCAAAATGTGTCAAAAATTGAGACTTCTCATGCCCACCAATGTCTGTCCTACTCCAAGGGATTTCCCTTCTAATCCTCTGCGCGATGTGTGATATTTAATTTGCTTGAGGAGAAAGTATACAGGAAATGGAGCTTTAAGTGAAGAATTACAGTATTGGCAACAGACCACAAGCAGGAGAAAGAGACAAACAAAAAAAAGAAAATCCCCAAAAAGTGTGAACTCACTCATTTGGATAAGGGCCATATATGTTTAAATATATTAAACTGATGCTTTATTTTATATTTTTAATACACTTTTCAATCCATGATGCAAACAATGGGTTTGTGGAAGCAATCATGTTATGTCATTACAACTGGTAGTCACTCCTTTATACCTGCAGGGGGCAGATGAGTCTCACTCAGCAGAGCAGTGTTGCAGTTTTCTAGTTTCTTCTCTCTGTGACAGTAAACTGAATATCTTTGAGTTGTGGACAAAAAAAAAACGACATTTGAGGACGTCATCTTGGGCTTTGGGAAAACTGATTGACATTTTTCCCCATTTTCTGACATTTTATAGACCAAACAACTAATCGATTAATCGAGGAAATAATCAACAGACTAACTATGAAAAAAATTGTAAGTTGCAGCCCTACTTCAGTGTTTGGTCAGTCACTGTGTGGGAGAGGGTGAGAGAGGACAGATTACTTTGGTTTCACACTGCTGTGTATCAGACCACAGCTCAGCATCACACACACTTCATGCATACCAGAGTCAGCTTTGAATAAAGTGTGTGGTTATGTGGGTGGGTGGTTGTCTTGGCGAGTTGACTTCTAATCCTCTGCGCGATGTGATCGGGGTTTTGTAACCAATTTAGACATGTGCTGCGTGCATGTGTTATGTGTATAGTGTGTGTGTGTGTGTGTGTGTGTGTGTGTGTTTGTTTGTTACGTCACCTGCGCACTTGTGTGTATGTGTGCTAATCAGAGGTTAGAAAGGGAATCACAGGTGAGAATGGGGGATTGAGGAATTAGGATCTGGGAAGTCACATAGTTCTTCAATCTCAGCTGTGTGCAAGTGATGTTTTTAGATCTCGTCTGCACAGTCAGTTTTTAAATGCATTTATAAAATAAAGGATTTACCGACGATGGCGGACCTTATTATTTGCGCCAGAAAGTGTTGGAAATGGTATCAAATTCCCTCCAGTGGCATTTTTTGTGGTCAGATTGCCACTACACAGGGCTTTAGCTGCGGTAGATAGGCACTCCTCTGCTAAGGCCTGAGCTTATGCATCATTGCTTAATAGATAGTATACCAATACACATTGGTACATACCCTGGCATGTTATATTCCACTGTGCAAACCTCTGATTGATTTACAACATACAGTCTATGATTTATGCTACATCTGGTCAACAGTACTATCTAGTTGCTATATCTTTGACCACAAGAGGGCAAACAACCAACAACCTCACAGCAACAGAACCTTGATATATATCATCTGCTTATCAAGTTTTTATGTGCTGTGTTTTGCACCTGGCTAATGTAAGGCCGATATTTATTGGTGTTTCAACTCTGGTTTGGTTCATCAAATTATTGTCTCGCTTTGCCAGACCCTCCTCCAAAGCGTGCTGGAGGAGGGTCTGGCTACTCCACACAGCATTCGGGGATGGGAGGCAAACGTGCTCTGGTTTAATGGCATTTCTTTAAACCAATCACAATCGTGTTGGGCGGTGCCAAGCACCAGAGAAATGCTGCGGTGCCGCTGCAAAATAGGCTCGGAAGGAACTTGTTTTGGTGGAACGTGTACGTTTAAAAGTCGTTTTAGTCGTGCAACAGAAAACTCAGATTGGACAGATAGTCTAGCTAGCTGTCTGGATTTACCCTGCAGAGATCTGAGGAGCAGTTAACCATAGTCCTCACAAATCGACCGGAGTTTAAAATGCCAACATAAAGGAAGCTCAAGGCAACGGATATCGGGCCTAAATGAATGAAATCCGGCGGATTTTCCGGTGACAACGGAGCAATCCTGAAAGTGGAATGTCAAGGATATAGACTAATCAAATCATGACTTCAAGGTCAGATCTACACTGTAAGGGCCCTGACACACCAACCAGACGGGCCGACCGTCGGTAGAAAAGCCAGTCGGACTGATCAGTCGGGTCCCGAGGTCCAAAAAATGCCTCAGAACACACTGAGGCGATGCCGACTTGAGCGTACGCTCTGCGTGTGCGCGAAACGTAATACGTCTCCATAGCAGCAGGCGGCGCTGCTCTGTATTGTTTCCATTAACAGTCTGATTGTTTCCCAGAAAATGAAAACCGGCAGCTGATTGGACGAACGCGTCACATGGTTCTTTTTTCTCCGGAAATTCACAGCCAGACTGTCATGGCGGCTTGTTCAGAATACGATCTCATATTGGACTAAAATAGTTCACCGAAACGTGTTTCTGAAAACATTTTAAGAGAGAAATAGGCCGTGCAGTTGCTGAATCTGTCTTCATTTCAGATCAACAAAGGTCAGTTTAAAAGATTTTCGTCAGATTTTGAGAGGCTCATCTGCTCCCCATTTCCGGGCGAGTCCCGACTGTCCTGTCTCTGACTGAACATGTCGGGTCGGCCCAAATGAAGGCCGACGGCTCCTCGGACGGACGCCGGCACGGGACACACGGAACAGACTCGAGTCACGGACCTCGCCAGATGGCCCGACGCCCAATTATCGGGCTGGTGTGTCTCCTCTCTAAAACTTTGCAAGCTAGTTTAACTTCTTAAAGATCCTATATTTCAAAAAGCTAGATTCCCATGGTTTTTTTTGGTGCCATATAAATACTGTGAAAGTATGAAAACGCTTAATCCACTTTCAGAAACTGTGCCTTTAAACCAGCCGTCAGGACTTCCGTTTGGCTGTTGTGATGTCACAACTATACTACATATATATATATATATATATATATGTAGAAAGTGTCGCTACCGTGCCGTTATCGTCATTCCCTGGCTGCATTGATGGAGCAGAGACTCAAAGGTGCAGATGTTGCAGACATTTAGAGAAGGCTGGGCTTTTTTGGGAGGGGGATTAAAGAGACAGGCGCTAAAACGGAGCGTTTCAGACAAAGACAATATATGAACAATTATGATTTTTTTTTTACTGAACATAGGGAAACCCAGCTATTTATCATCTCTGAGGTTGTTGTCAGGATGGTTGATTCCGCTTTGTTCATTAGTGCCACTGGCTGTTGTAACGACAGTCTTTTTAGTCGTCGGAGACATGCGAGGCAAAGTCTAAACGACCATCGTTGGCATTCTCACATGAGGGCAAAAGTGGGCGTTTGCTTAGTTTCCTGGGAAGAGATGAAAGGTCGGCACTAGCTGGGTTTCCCTACCGTTCAGTCAGAACTGAAGAAGTCTCTCAGATGGGAGACAAATGTCTTCGTAGCACCTTTAACCAAGTCGCCCGTCGCCAGTTGCCCTTAATGACAGCCTTCACAGACAAGTTCTGAAATGTGTCTTGATGAATGAAAACTTTAAATCAATAAAACTTCATCTCTCACACTTACTGTTAAGGAACGGGCTACTCAGCACTCAAGATTATGGAACTTTATTCTGCCTTGGTCATTCGAGGACACAGCTCTAGTCTGTTTTTTCTATGAGACAGGGCTATCCTAAAATAAGATGTACAGCTGAGAGAATGTGAGTCTGAAGGAAGCTGAAGGGGTTGTTAGGTGCAACTGCCAGGCCCCGTGGCATCCTGTCACTCTGTACCACTGACTGACTGCGTGTCACAACTCAGTTGCAGACGATGTGTTGGTTCACTGGTTGGCATGTTGTGTTAGCGGCTGCAAACATGTGATTTCACTGACCACTTTTAAAAACCACAAAGAGGCAGAAAAGATAGAGGGCTGGGGTAAAAGAAAGATGTAAAAAAAGATATATAAAGAGAGGGCGACACACAAATGCCTCATTTCCAGTGCATGATTCGGCTTGACTCAACTCGGTTCGATTCACATTGGTTCCAGGTGCCATTTCTTTGCCACTGCAAATAGTAACCCCTCAGTGTAGGCCTCGTTGGATTCTTTCATCAGCAACAATGTCTGGACTTCTTTTGAGGGGGCTGCAATTTTTCATAATGTGGAGCGAGTGAATGAAAAAATTGCAGTCGCAATTGACGGTAGCTTGACTATGTAAAAATGATTGGTTTGTGCAGGATGTTCTGTGTAACACTAGTGATGATTCTCTGCAGTGTTTTAACTGCACCTTCTAGTCTCGGCTCAGCTTGCTTACCAAAAAAGTACCAGGTACCAGCTGCTATCCACAACTTTTGCCAATGAAAAACCAAAAAAGAGCGACTCAAGTTGAGTAGAGCCGTGTCGTACCATGCAGTGGAAATGCAGCAAACGAGATGAGAAGCCATCAAATGTGGATGACAAACTGACATTTCAGTGGCAGAATATTGACAATGTGACAAAAAAAGAACACAATTACAAATTGTTTAGGACAGATACCTAGCAGCCTTTAAATATGGCAGTATGAAGGCCTGAAAGTAGAGTTCTGGTGGCGTAGTGACTTGCTGGGATAGTTGGTGAACTGCTGTAACGATAGATTACAAGCTAACCGCTAACATGCTAGTGTTTCTCTATTTCATCTGTAGTAGGCCATTTTAGAGGAAAATAAAGAAGAAAATAAAGCTATATCCAAGCCTGTTAGATGAGCTTGTTCACTAACAGGACAATACTTGTTCCATTGACTTGGGTTAGGGTAACTGTAAACCATTCCTGTTTTGTGGAGCAGTTGATAATCCGATAGAGGAGGTTAAACAAAAGAAATAGTGTGACACAGCTAATAAGCTACGATAGCTTACCCCACTTTGGACTCCCTGTCAAGACAGATAGCTATTGCTATTGGTCAAAGGTGCAAATTTGAAGGTCCAAATTCTAATTCTGAACTTGACACGAAAAATGTCAATTCAGGCCTTCAAAATAAAGGTCCCAGGATAGCCATTTCTATACATATTCATACATTTTACAGCCATATATATCCTTTTATACCCTTTTATATAGCTGTATTTCTCTGGCAGGCAGACAAAGCTCAGCTTGAAATACAGCTGTAACGTTTAAGTTTAGAATCCTCAAAAGAACATGTAGATTCCAAGACTTTTGACTTAAGCTTTGTATAATGAGCAGGAATACGTAGCCAAGAGGAAAGGATGCAGAACAACAATCAAGAATTTATTTTTTTAAATGGAGGGATGATGAGAGGGTGAAAGTTGTAAGATGATAAAAAAAAGATAGAAGGGAAAAAGAAATGAGGGACTGGATTTAAGAAAGAGATGAAAAGATACAGAAGGAAGAAGGTGTATAGCTGATTTGTATTTATAGATGAACACATTGCGGCGGTCAGTGTGTTTGCGGTCGTGCAAAACAATCACTGTGGGGTTCGAGGAAATTCCTCCACAGCAGACTACACAGAGCCGAGCAATCTGCTGCACTTTCAAATTACTGCACTCGTCGACCTTTCATAAACAGAGCCGCCGTCTGTGATTGCTTGTTTGTGAATGCTATCTGATGCTGTGTGTGTGTGTGTGTGTGTGTGTGTGTGTGTGTGTGTGTGTGATTCCTAACAGGAATAGGTGGGTGCTATGTGCATGCCTTGCAGGTCAGTTTGTTAAAGTTGGCAACACAGAAGAGCAGCAGGGCACCAAAGTAAACAGCCCATAAAAGGAAAAAAAAGTTGGATAGTGCTCTTATGAGAAATAGTGGCAGATTATATTGAGCTATGCAGCAACAGAAACACATACACGTTAACACACACACACACACACACACACACACACACACACACACACACGTGCAATGTCTCATGAACTGACCCCAATTATTGACACTTTGAAGACATACTTTAGACATACATATAATATCTAATAAAACACATTTAACAGCTCAAATTCAAAACCTGGTTATTGCAGATTATAATGCATTCTCACGAACAGGTTTGTATGATATCGTACGAAAACGTATGCACACCAATTCGTGTGATATCCTATGAAATTAGGCGACCGCCGGCGGCTCACGTGACAGTTAAGTATAGCAGTCTTAACAGTTAAATTTATCCGACAGAAAGATTACTGAGAGCCGGCTACAGAGCACTGTGATCTGTTGGCCGTTTCAGAGGCCAGTGCAGTTGAGTTTAGCCGACTAAAAAAGTGATCGCCATGCAGCAATGACGGTTAAGTTTAAGGACACTTTCTTAAGATTTTGGATTAAAACTCTCATGGGACAGGAACACACGTTTTCTGGGTCAGACCCATCCATCCGACCTCCACCCTATGCAGTCAAGAGCGTTCTTATACATCAACAGTCAACGTGGAGCATACAGTAATAAATACGTGGAATACATACTTTTTTTGTATGTTTATTTGTATAAGGACAATATATGCAGCATAGACCTATGCCACACACCAGAGCATTTATAGCCAAAGTTAATTTGCAATGCATGTCCCTAGATGGACCCTTTTTTAAATACAATAACTCAACACTTACATAAATGACAGTAGAGAACGCAAACTCATCAATAGATACATACCTTAAAATGCAAAATTCACAAGAAAATACAGACAAAATAATACATAACAAAGACAAATACATGTTTACTTATTACAGTGTTTTACGTTGTGTAGCTATCTGTGCAAATGGTTCCTGAGAACAGCCTGCAGATTTATATCAAGACTAGATAGACATGAAGTTTATTTGTGTTATATGCGTGGGCTACAGATGAACGTAGTACAATCTTGTGAAACCACCTCTCACTGAAGATTAAACTCAAAATCATGCAGGGCTCAATTCATCATGTTCTTCGTACTGAAGCAAACTATTTCCTAATTGGAATTCTATGTACTTATGTGATCTCTCTGTATTAACAGGTTGGCTGCAGCTGCGAGAGATTTAGGAGATGGAGGGAAAGAGGTGAGACACTGCGCAGCGTTCAGCCAGCCAGCTCGCTCACTTATCCACCACCATCCATCATCCTAACGATGACAAGATTTGTTTGGAGAGAAGCATACTCTGGATGAAGAGAGTGTTTAAATATTATGAGTCATTTGTGGCTCAAGATCTGAAATCCACCTCTAAACATTGATTAAGCCAGAGGAAGTAGCAGTCCAAATATACTTCTGCGAAGTCATGCGACAGCTGGAATTACTTTAATGAAATGATCGCCAGAGAAGAAGCTGTTGTGTGGTGCATGAATAAAAACAATGTAAATGTAAAGGAATAGTTCAACATTTTAGGAAATATGCTTATTAATTTTCTTGCTACGTTATGCTTAAATCTGGTACAGTACAGGAAATATGAAGCTACAGCCGGTTAGCCTAGCTTAACATAAAGACTGCAAACAGATGGCAACAGCTTGCCTGGCTCTGTTCAAAGGTAACAAAATGAAATCACCAAAGCTTATCTTATAAAATGTTGAACTATTATTTTAACTCTATGCAGTTTTTCTTGAAAAAAAAAGTTTAAAGTCTAACACCCAGGCAATGTAATACTATACAGCTTACAAAGTTCCACATTAGATGTCAAATGATTATTTTAGCAACCTATGTCTACCAGAGAGGACAGGTTAGCTGTTAGTAAGCTAATGTTAGCTATATGTGTTAGCAAACTAAGACTCTTACAAACAAAATACTGCATAACTTTCTGATTGATCTTCACTCTACTATAATACATGTACAGGTGCGGGGCTAGAAGGGGGCCCGGGGTGGCCCCCAAAATATGATTAGCCCCCCATCCATTGGGCTAGAGTGCTGTCAATCTGACAATTGTGATTTCCATTGGATCAGAGTACTGTCACTTGGCTGCCTGTTTTGCCAATCTTCCCAGCCCTTGTCACATGACCAATTAAAGTTTCCATGGTGACTATCCAAAATTCTGATACTATTGAACCAGCACTGAAATTGTTGTTTTTTTTTAAAGTGGCAGACTGAGCCTATAGAAAATGTGTGTTGTATTCGGATATACAATTTGTTTAAAATGAAGACAAGTGAAACAAAAAATGAACGTGATGTTTTATTTTATTATCAAATCAGTCAGTGCCAATAAACCACACTTGAAGATCCGTGTGTCCTGCACGGTTATGCAACAGCCATAACTCTTCACAATGACATGTTGACGTTCATATGGCATAATTCACAGCCGCAGGACAACAGGGCCATCAGAGGACAGGACAGTCCTGAGTAATGTCTGTCCTTCATCCAGTCTGTCCATGCCCCCCCATCCCACAGACACACAGACAGAGCCAGGGAACGAGCTTGACCTCACATCATGTCTTCTCTCCGAGTCACTTACGCCTTAACGTGTCTACTGTTTTCAAAAAGATTCTTTTTTTTTTAAAGTGAATCGCAGCAATGAGCAATAACAAAATAAGACGTAA
>NC_050193.1:28367677-28462677 GCF_008315115.2 Sander lucioperca | reverse complement strand
TCGCCACGGCTCCCAGCAGGCCTACCAGAGATACTTTGGCTCCCGAGCTCAACCCGAGAGACCGGCTGTGACTCGCCGGTACTAAACAGAAAATTTTCTGTCAGTCAAATCCAGAATTATCATTATCGTCTGGGAATGAATGCTCGTTCCTTCACTCCACATATCACGACTTTTTATATAATTTATGTGGTTGGTTTTGTGGCTTCTTCTGGATGTGAAATGAATCCGAGAAGAAAACAGTTTTTTTTTTATATAAACACAGAGGCATCCATTGTGCCTCCCAACCCATCATTACACACAAATTCATGGCTCATCTCTTGTGTAATCTCAGGATAACTTTTATCCACTATTATCAAACCTTCACAGCATTTGTGAGCTTCATGTGATATGCACGAATAAAGTGTTTGGCTAACTATCCACTAACCGTTTCTTACAGTATCCACGTATTTATCCAGGCCAGCACTGCTGTCAGTGATTATTTTCATTGCTTTAAAAAAAATGAATAAAATTCACTTTATTGGGGTTTGTCTTAATTCTGTTGATGCAATTTCTTTGCCATATGAGTGTGTGAGAACATTTTGTGTTTTGTGTCAGTGGCTGCAATGCATGGCAGATGTTGGAATGATAGTATCAGTCCAATTTCTGTGACTGCTCAAGCTAACATCACAGCTCCATGGGTTTTAAAGGCTACACCAAGAATATTGCAAATATATATTTCCTATATTTGTTTTAGAAGATTAACATAAAGGCGTATGAGAAACACCAGGGAAATGTGATTGATCTTTCAATTTAAATATGACATTATTACATTGTTCGTAATGCATAAGCAGCATTGTTTTGTGTCCTAGAAGGATTTTTTGTTCTGCTTTATATACGGTTAGCTAGTTTAGTCCAGTGGTTCACAACCTAGGGGCCGGGCCCCTCCAAAGGGTCGCAAGATAAATCTGAGGGGTCACGAGATGATAAGCAGGAAGTGCATTTACATGCAGTTAAAAAACCCAATATAAAACCTGAGTTCTCATACCCTGGTAAACTAGTTTATATCCACGACATTCCACTTCCGGGATTGCTCGGAAATTCTGGCGGCAACAGCTGAATTTCAATCTTTTCGGCCGGATGTCCGTTACCTTCCGCTTTTATTGTGTTGGTATTCTAACCTCCGGTGGATTTGTGAGGACTATGGTTAACTGCTCCTCAGATCTCTGCAGGGTAAATCCAGACAGCTAGCTAGACTATCTGTCCAATCTGAGTTTTCTGTTGCACGACTAAAACAACCTTTGAACGTACACACGTTCCACCAAAACAAGTTCCTTCCCGAGGCTATTTTGCAGAGGCACCGTGGCTCCGTCCACTGCTTAGTGCCGCCCAAGACGATTGTGATTGGTTTAAAGAAATGCCAATAAACCAGAGCATGTTTTTCTCCCATTCCAGAATGCTGTGTGTACTAGCCAGACCTTCCTCCGCAGCGCTGTGGAGGAAGGTCTGGCAATGCGAGACTACGGAATATGTGATTTAGCCTACCATATGTAAGATAGGTACACATCAACCATTTAGATTGTAATAACTTCCATTTGGTGTTAATAGACTGGGTCTGAGCCTTAAAACAAACCATTTTCCCATCAGCTTCACAAAGATTTCAAAATGTGTAGTTAAGATCTGGTTTCTTGTAATCTCAGGAGGAATCTGTGCAACGCTGCTGCTACAGACAGTCAAACAAACAAAGACAGCTCAGCAAGCAGTAGATCTCAGCATGGCACAGTCATACTGGATGTTGGGTTTTTTTCAGATTGCCACAAGGCAGCAGATGTACACAATTAAAGTTGTCCTGAGGTTGAATCCTTGAAGTTTGTCTCTGAAACGAAACAAGACACTCAAATTGACCCAGACAGTCAAATTACACCCCATATCATACTGTCAGAACCGGTCCAGAATCTAAACAAATCCAGTCAGAAAAAGCATCAAGACAGGACATTTTCATATCATCAATTTGGGAAGTTCTTAAGTTTTTGGCAATGTAATAATATGCTGTTTCTACACTGCATCAGGTACTGTAACCTGTCTAATTAACCAATAAAAAATAAAAAGATTTAGATGTTTAAAAAATTGTCAAAGATTACAGAAACAGTAGCAGTGGCGAGTAGTGTTTTAGTTAACATGCTCCGCTCCGCTGTATGAAGCGTTCTCCCCCTTTATTGGCAAACCACCCACTTGTTTTTATCATTTATGTCTTTCCACATTTTAAATCACCCTTCCACAAATCTTCAAACACAGTGGGTTTGTCTCTAAAAGTTGTTTCCTTTATGTAGGAAATCGCCGCGGTTTGCAATGAAAGAGAGGGCCCTCGGATGAAAATCATGTCCCATAATGTGGGCGGCGGTTTTTCCATTTCAGTTTGTATTACATGCTTTTCTCTGCTGTGTGTGCACTTAGTGACCTATATGTAGAAGTGTGTGGGTTCGCTGTAAAACTCTGACCTCTCCAGGCTGCCAGCTGGCATTGCATTCCTAAGAGTTGATTCAAAGTTTTCTTACTGACAGCAAGCAGTCCGCTGATGTGATTTCACATCCTTCTACATCTATTGTTAGTGTTTATTTAAGCATTTCTTCTTCATTTCTTTTACTGCTTTTCCTTCATCCCTATACAAAAAAAAAACTGTCACCCACATTAGTTTTTTCATCACCTAATACTCACCATTCAGGGGCGGAGCCTGACGTTGTAAACATTCGGGGCTCAGCCCAAACCTGAGGGTCCGGGGGGGCATGCTCCATTTACGGCAGCTATTTGCAATATTTTTCAAGCCATTTGATAATAGACTAAAAATGCCTAAAAATCTGTACTTCATTTTGGAAAAACATGATAGTTGCCCAGGACAATCATCCTGTAGAGCCGTGTTTCTCAAATGGGGGTACGCTTACCCCTAGGGGTACTTTGGAGTATTGCAAAGGGTACGTGAGATTTTTGCATAATGCTAATTTAAAGGTGCTGTAGGTAGGATTGCGAAGATCCAGGACTTTTAAATGTAGCATTGAAATGTTTTTCAGTTTTTCAGACTTATTTTCCAACCAAAAATGTTTTTCGCTGGTCAGGGGGTACTTGGCTTTAAAAAAAAAAAACTATTCAAACGGGGTACATTATTGAAAAAAGTTTGAAAAACCATTGCTGTAAAGAAAACATCCTATTTTGTATCTAACTGTTCTCTAGCTGTCTTCATCATTCTGAAACCACAAAATAACACATATTGAGGAATTACTCATTTTCACTCCTGCCACCTATAAAAGGTGCAAAAATTGCCTGATGTTACTATTTTTGAGCTTTGTCGGGTACAGTTAGTCCTGAACGCAGCAGCTCGGCTTTTAACTGGGACTAAAAAGCGTGACCACGTAACCCCAGTTCTAGCCTCGCTCCTCTGGTTTCCTAGCCTAGAAATCTAGACGCACCCTAGCGGCACCAAATGTAATTTGCAGCCAGGGGGTCTAGCAACTCTCCATTGGCTTGCGAGCTGGAAAAACCTAACTCTGGCCGGACCAATCACATTATGTATAGAGTCGGTGGGCGGGCTCATGGCTGCTGCTGCTGGCGAACAGCGGTCTTTGGAATCGGCTTTGGCCGCGACTCTGGAAGACTTGGAGTTAAGCTTTTCTTTGAGAAAAGAACAAAGAACGGCACTGAAGTCATTCTTAAAAAAGGAAGATGTGTTCGGAGTCTAAAGTTGAATCTATCAACTAGCTCTGCTACCTTCTTTGTTGCTCTGGTTGGTTGTACCGCTATCCTATTGCATGCAGAGGGAATTTGAAAGACAACCGTTTATCCCGCCCCCCAGATTGAGCCCTGCCAATGGGGAGTTCCCAGACCCAACATCTTGATGTGGGGCTGGCTTGTCAGGCTACTGGCTTCCTGTCCGTTTCAGGATTGATTTTTTAAATTATATTGCTTGTTTTGAAGATTTTAAATAGGTTGTCGATTATTTATCGGAGCTTTTACATGTCCACACACCTGTCAATGCACTGAGGTCTTCCAGTCAGATGCTCCTTGATGTCCCAGATCCAGGTTAACAAACAAAGGTGACCGAGCCTTTTCAGTGGCAGCTCCAAACCTCTGGAATAGTTTATCTTTTCATATAAGAACTGCTCGGACCGCTGAAACTTTCAAGTCCTTGCTTAAGACCCACTTCTATTTGTTGGCTTTGGATTCACGTTGAGCTTTGACACCTTGACCTTTTTCTACTGTTGGTTATTTTGTATTGTGTATTGTCTGTGTATATATTACCCATTTGGGTTTTTTTGAGCTTGTTAAGCACTTTGGTCAACTATGGTTGTTAAAACCTGCTATATAAATAAATTGAACTGAAATTGAACTGAACGTAAGCTAGGTTGGGTAGGAATTTGGCTTGTACGCCATTACTAATCTTAGAGTTCACAATTCAATAAATGGAGATATTGAGACTATTGAGAGTATCCTCACCAGTGCCATCACAGCGTGGTTTGGTAACTGCACTGCTTCAGAACGAAAGGCCCTGCAGCGGATTGTGAGGTTGGCTGAAAAGATCACTGGTGCCTCTCTTCCCTCCCTCTCTGACATCTACATCACCCACTGTCTACGCAAAGCCATAAGCATAGTTAAGGACACAACACACCCGTCCCATGCACTCTTCTCCTTACTGCCATCAGGTAAACTGCCCGCACCTCCAGAATGGGGAACAGCTTCTTCCCTCAAGCAGTCAGACTGTTGAACAACAAAACATGATGCACATTTTTCACACTGAACTGAAATCCACTCCTGCACTTTTTTCTGCTGCTAAATTCTATATATTCTACCTTCACCTCACTTAGAACAATCAGAGCTCTGTTACAACTCTACCTATGCCCTGTCTTTTGTTGTTTGTTGTCTGTTGTCTGTCCTGTCCCTTGTCTGTCTTAAATGCTCTACTTTAAGTATTAATTGCACTTTATGTATAGTCTATAATGTGTGGGCACTAAATGTCTCGAATGTCGTTTTTATATAATGTTGTTTTTATATATTTTAAATGTGTAACACCACTTGAGCCACGGTGAAACGTTGTTTCGTTTCACTAAATACAGTGTATATGGTTGAAATGACAATAAAACCCACTTGACTTGACTTGATATTTCCCTGTAAGAGAACTTTTTGCTCCATTGATTTGCCGACCCAGTCAGAGAAATGACACAAAGTTGAAGTTTTTTTAAAACCCTAAAAGATTTGGTTCTTTTGAGAAAACATTCAGGGCTGGAGGCCCAGAAGCCACCCCCTTTGCTTCGCCCCTGCCACCCTTTGGCAGCATACATTTACTTGCTGTGTGTCCATTTATGCAAACATAAACACACATAATTTGTTGTGGAGGTGTGTATCTCTGCATTCAGATGGGTGTGTGATACATGATTCCCTAACCAATCACATACCCAGGCCATAGCAAGGGCCACATGTATAAACAGAGTGGGCATTTATGTGTATAAGAGAAAGAGAGAGAGAGAAGAGTGACAGAGCTGTTGAAGTCTCCGGTCCTACTTGCTACCTGATTCTGCTGACGCTGAAGAAAAAAGAAGCTGAAAGATGAAGACTTTGGCCGTCCTGGTTCTCTGCTCCCTGGCTGTCGTCTGTCTGACTTCAGGTAGGAGCTGCACAACAGTATATGTTAGAAAAACTCTATTATAGTATGTTATTATATTATTTCAAGTATGCATTGCTCTGCAAAGAAAAGTTTAAAAACTGCTATTACTACTAAAGTTCTAGCCAACTGATTTGATGTTTTTTTACTGGCTTAAGTAAAGACAGATAGTTGCATTAAAAGAACTGAAAGAGTCACACTTCGTGTATTGAAAATAATGAACTAAATATTAGTTTGGAGCCATTTCATTGGCAATCAGCGTGTGACGCTGGGGGTGGAAAAGTTTATTTAAATGTGGCCTAATTGGTTCAGCTGTGTTGCGCACAGCAAGGTCACAGTTTTTTTTGACCGTGGTTACGTGTATGATAACGTGGTAAGATTAAAAGGATTATTATTTAGTTTTATAATTTTTCTGTTTACTTAAAATAAACGGATTTCCATATCCAACTTTAAGTTTGAACTCTTGGACAAGTAATTCATTGGCAATTGTTTGTTCAAAAACACGCATCTACACCGATGCCACACGTTAATTACCGAGCAAACAAAGGAACAACAGTGCGCCAACAGTATTATTTATATTTTTTCATTTCATTTTTTCATTCAAATTCATGTTTGACAGATGCCTCCACTGGCTCCCAGCCTGCTGACAACCCTGCTCAGGAGGGTAAGATCATGATTCAGCAATATTGTTTTTGACTGTATGATCATTATTACATTTCTATATACACTGTAAAAGAAAAAAAAAAAGAAGTAATTTTACGGAATTATTCCGTTTTATTTTACAGATTTTTCCTGTATTTTTTTTTTTTTTAAAACATGAAAATATCCAAAACATTACAAACATTGACCGTGAATTTGTATGTCTATGGTAAAAGAACATGAAAAACCTGTAACTGTGGAGGGGGGGGGGATCTAGTTTCAGTTTTCAGATTAAAAGACATACAAAATATTTATTTTTATTTAATAGATTGTTAGAACTGTTGAATTCAAGATTAATTAATACTGTAAATACATTTCTTTAATTAGATCAAATTAGTGAGGAAATTATTTTAACAGACGTAAAAAGTTTTCATGCAAAATTCAAGCTACAACCTGTATTTTAATTATGGACAGTTTATGTACAGTATTTTTTTACAAGAAAGCTATTTTCCAGTAGTTTTTAGAGTTGTTTTTGTTTTTACAGTGTAATATGTTGGAGTCAGTTTGACTCAAAGATGAATACTGAACTAGATGATTCCCACAGTCTGGCTTGAATGCATCTGAGGTTTCCAGAAAAAAAAAAACTATCATAATAAACACATTATTAGTTTAACATTTAGTTTAATACTAGTCGGATATCTTCAATAAATGTAGAATAAAGATAAAGACAGTTTAAAGTTATAGTGCGTAGTTTCTGTCTCCCCCCCATGAGGAATTCTAAGTAATGACAACAAAACTGTCGGCGCGTCCACATGATACAAGCCTTCCGTGATCGCACACCGCCCCCACCCCTCCTCCACACAGTTGCTAGTAGTCAAGGAGGACACGGAGGATTAAAAAACATGATGGACTCTTCAGAAGAGGTTATTATCTTCACTTGAGCTTCTGTGCGGGAAAGTCACCGGACGCCACAATCTTCTGAACATAATCACACTGAGAAATACAGAGAGAGTTGTGTGGAGCTGATAGTGGGTGGCAGTAGCTCAGTCCGTAGGGAGTTGGTTTGGGAACCGGAGTCCCAGTACGGACCAAAGTACAGAGTGTGGATTGGTAGCTGGAGAGATGCCAGTTCACCTCCTGGGCACTGCCAGGTGCTCTTGAGCAAGGCACAGTACCCCCCCAACCGCTCAGGGTGCTGGTCCAGCACTGGCAGCCCACTCACTCTGACATCTCTCCATTTGTGCATGAATAGGTCCTGAGAATGTGTGTGTATTTCAGGCCTGTGTGTAGTGATTTAAAAAAAAAAAAACGGAGTGTAAATTGTAATTTCCCCACTGGGGATCAATAAACAGTATAAATTAAATTAAATTAAAATTAAATTAGTCTTAATTAGCTTTGTAGCAACTCATTTTGCAGCGGCTTGAATGTAATGACGTTTATCAATGTCAAAAAGTTACGCACTAAAGCGTTAAACATATATTTCACTGCATGGATTCTAATTTACTTGCAGCCAGCCTCTGGATGTTTATTTTTTCAACACAAAACAGTTCTTGGTTTCTGCTGAGTTTCTATTAATGAGTTGGATCTTGCGCATGCATTTGATTTCGGTTGATCAATAGACATCTTGTGTATTTATGCTTTCATTTAAAAAGTGATGGTAACGATGATGTGCAGGTTTGTTTGTGGAGAGGGAGCAGGCCTCCACTGTGGTGAGGCAGAAGAGAGCTGCTGGAGAGTTAACCCTGACCCAGCTGGAGAGGTATTACATGTCACCTAATAGAACTATAATAACATGTACATGTACAGTATGCATGTTTATATCTAACGCAGTCCACTGATGTCCTAGTAGTAGGGATGTACCGATGCATTGTGAATCGGTTAAAAATGGAAATAAATGTGTAAAGATTCCAACCGGTTGACATAAAAAATGCATCGCGATGCAACTTTTAAGCATCCTAGGGCGTAATCTACTTTAGATTTCACTTGTTTGACTTCAGATGTCACTACATGATCTTAGTTTATTTATTTGAAGAGATTTTTTTCTATTAATTTAGTTATATTGATGTAGGATTTGTTTTAAAACTCTTATCATTCATTTTGTATTTAATTTTTGTTATGATAAAACACAATTTCAGTGTCACTTTTGAGACTCTCTCTCTCTCACTCTCTTTGTCACTCACTCTCTATGTTTGTCTCTCTCACTCTCTCTCTCACTTTCTCTCTACCTCTCTCTCTCTCACTCTCTCTCTCTTTGTCACTCACTCTATGTTTGTCTCTCTCTCTCACTCTCTCTCTCTCACTTTCTCTCTCCCTCTCTCTCTCTTTGTCATTCACTCTCTCTGTCTCTCTTTCTCTCTCTCTCTCTCTCTCTCTCCCTCTCTCTCTCTCTCTCTCTCTTTCTCACTCACTCACTCTCTCTCTCCCTCTCTCTCTCTCTTTCTCACGCTCTCTCTCTTTGTCACTCACTCACTCTCTCTCTCTCTCTCTCTTTGTCACGCTCTCTCTCTTTCTCTCACTTTCTCTCTCTCTCTCTCTCTCTCTCTCGCTCTCTCTCTCTCTCTCTCTTTCTCTCTCTCTCTCTCCCTCTCTCTCTCTCTCTTTCTCTCTCTCTCTCTCGCTCAATTTTTTCAATTTTTCAATTTACATTGCTTTATTGGCATGAGAAACATTGCTTATATTGCCAAAGCAGATAACACACATACTATAAATGAAAGGGAATTAACAATACCTGGCACAACATAACCTATAACATGAACACCAACTTAAACATAAAGTGATAAAGGCACGAGGAGTACAGTGGTACAGCCAAATCATTACACAACTTAGCACATTTTACAACTTTTCTCACAATCTAACTCTAACATATGTACATATTTACAGGAAGCTATTGATCTAGGTGGGTGTTTAGGTGTTACGAGTGGTGGTTTACTCCTGTGTGGTGTGTGTGTCTCTCTCTCTCCTCAGCCTGAGAGAAGTGTGTGAGACCAGCGAGCCTTGCGACGAAATGATGGACACGCAGGGAATCATCGCCGCCTACACCCACCACTACGGACCCATTCCCTATTAGAAGCCAAACCGCGACGACGGATTTTCTTTGCAGTTAAGCCACACACAAAATAAGCACGAGAAAACTTTTCCAAAAAAGTGTTTCAAAGTTTTGACAAACATTAAAAAGTGAGAGATGTGGGGTTACAGATGGAAGCAGATGTGTGAGAGGAATAATATGTGAATGTATTTTCCCATCCTGCATACAGACCTACACAATTCTCTCTATAATTCTATAATTGCTGTTTGCCTGTAGAGTAGTGCGATGAAATTAAAATACACATAAATCAAACTCTGCTGTGTGTGCTCTTTTATAACCTGTGACTCTGGATACATTATCATAACATTCACTTACTAATGCAACTGCTTTGACAAGTTGTGGTCACTAGATGTCCCTGTTGTTGAACAGAAGAATTAAATATAAAAGGTTTAGCTCAGAGATCTTCAACAGGGGGGGTCCTCAGAGTTACTGCAAGGGGGGGGGGCACTAAATTATTGTTTGATATTTGTTTTCTTTCAATACTTCAAATGTCTGAAACCATGCATCAGTATGAATCAAACACATTATAAGCAAAGATAATAAATAAATAAAAATAAAAAAAGTTGAGCGCCTGGGTAGCTCACCTGGTAGAGCGCGCGCCCATATGCAGAGGCTCAGTCCTTGCCACAGCAGCTGCAGTTTGGGTTCTGACCTGCGACCCTTTGCTGCATGTCGTTCCCCCTCTCTCTTCCCTTTCATTTCTAACCTGTCCTATCCAATAAAGGCCTAAAAATGCCACAACAAAATCTTTGAAAAATAAATAAATAATGTATTGCCAGAAAAAATAAAAAAATAACACACTAGCCCAACTGGAGCTCTTGTATTCTCCCAATGGCTCCACATAGAAGGCAGATACTGAAAGTGGCTGCTACGTTTGGCTTATTCATTGCCTTTAAATATGCAGCCCAACAACGAGCCCCCGCAGCACATTTTGTGTTGATTTATTTCTTGCCTGACACACTGCTTCTTGTGAAGTGTATATCTGTTTTGTTGCAGCTATCAGCGGTGCAGCGAGGCTCTGTGCCATCTTGGCCTCGATGTTTCCAGCTGGAGTTTCCAGTCTGACAAGTCTATCATGGACTCAATCACAGATGATGAAACTACTTTGCTATAGCCTACATTCCAGTCTCCATATCTGTCATTTTTGTTTTGTTTCTCTGCACAAGTGCAATAAGGAAATAACAGAGATAACCGGGAAAGAAAGAAGTCAACAGAAAACAAACAAACAAATGAAACCAATGAGACTACAAGATATATCATAACAATGTCTGCATATGTGTCAGCCTAGGTATTAGTGGCTGTGTGAGATAATATGAATATAAGCCATACAAATACATTTATATAATCAATATAAATCCATCCTAATATTGTGTTGATGTTCATATAACTGTTTATTGAGTTTTGTCCGAATATTTGGACTAATTGTATGTTGATGTTTGGCACCATTGTTAGTTTAACTTTCATGGCAATAAAGCCCCTTTAAATTGATTTGAGTAGTGGACAGATTTCAGCTATCTCAACCTTTTACACATTTTTTCTTCTCCTTTCTCGTGTTTTCTTCACAATTTACATATGATGTCAGTTATTCAGAATTCGAGAAGATTGACACCACTGTCATGTCTTTACAGCATGAATGTAAAGCTACAGCCAGCAGCCGGTTAGCTTAGCACAAATACTGGAAACAGCCAGGCTAGCCTGTTTTTACAGTATTTGAGCTAAGCTAAGCTAACTGGCTGCTGGCCTATTGCCATCATATATACAGATGACGGTGGTTTCATTCTTCTCCTCCAACTCTCAGCTAGAAAGTAATTAAGGGTATTTCCTAGCCTGACGCCGTCATACTCAGATTCTAGTCAGAATCTGAGTCTGATGCTGCTCCATTGGGCTGTGATTATGGAGCGTGTTTCAACCGAACCAGGAAAGAAAATGCCTCTGCACTCTATTGGATAGACCTACAACCAATCAGAGCAATGGAGACAGACGTCACAGAAGCTGAAAGTCAAAGGCAGGCTTCGAAAGAGAAAAGGCAGAGAAGAGGCGTTTCCGTGTCGTGCGGACGGGTGTGGCAGTGTGTATACATACGTGATCGCGGTTCTCTGTTCCTCTTTTAAAATGAACGCGCTCGATATCTTCTATAACAGACGCGATGGCAGCCATCTTTGTTGTAAACGAATTCAACCCAAGCGCTCTTTGGTGACGTGGTTGATTACATTACTGTTGATCATCTGTCCATCATTGTATAAAGCCTGCCCTGACAATTTGATTGGTCCAAACAGCTCTGGTGTGACAATAGTCCAGACCAAACTTCCCGACCTCAAATGTTGTGGGCGGGGCTAATTTCGGCTTGCATCCAGGCTTGGTATTTGCCAAAACATCAAACTATTCATTTAACCTTCTTGACATTGATTCTAGAGATGGTTTTGAGAAATATGCTTTATTTTATATCCTAAGCAATGATTTTTCATATATCGAACAATGAACTGACTAGCCAAGCTTTAGTTTGTCTACCACAGCGCCGTGGAGATAGGTCTGGCTTCACCGCAGATACATTCTGTGTTTACATTGGAATAGCATCACTTTTGGCAAAGAGCATGCTGTCTGTACCTGGCTTGTTACACACACAGGGAAGCACAGCAGCACACAAACATGCAATAGATTCAAAATAAAAAATATTAAGCAGCAAATCCTCCATCATAATAGCAATGCGCCAAAGTACAAACGCGCCTGGCTTTTAAAGGGAATGGGAGATGATCTCTGATTGGTTTATTGCATGTTACGCCCAAAACACACCTCTGATTAATGAAGACACTAAGTCCAACCCTTTAGAACCATGCGCCCGGCGCACGGACCCTTTTTTCCATCGTTAAACTAGCAAAAGTGGATTCGTACACGCCCTAAACGCACCTGCGCTAGGCGCTCTACGCTGTGTGCTTAGATCGTTAAAATAGGGCTCATTGTGCGTAGTTTCTGTCTCCCCCATGAGGGATTCTAAGTAATGACAACAAAACTGTTGTCCTGTCCACATTAGAGTGTGGATAGGGCCGCATTTTTCTGTCCGAGCCAGGCCCACGTCCGACAGAACAGTGACTGAGCCCAGCCCGAGACCGACAGGTATTAAGATATTTATGTCCGAGCCCGACTCATACTAATAACACATGTACGTTTGTATGGGCGGATCTACAGGGGGGCAAGGGGGGGCAAGGGGGAGCAGCCTTGCCCCCCAAGTTGCCCCCCTAACTTTGGTGTTAAAAAAACTGTGCTTGTAAAAATATTTTAATCGTAGATCATCTGCTTTCTGTGTCAGAGGAAGAGGCGTGGCTCAGGCATATTATTAAAGGTGCAGTAAGTAAGACTTATAAAACTAACTTTCTGTCATATTTGCTGAAACTGAAGCAGGTCATTTAAAAAGAAATCTGGCTCCTCTGGCATCACCTACAACCTGTAGTGCAATTTACAAAAATCCACCACTCCCTGTTCAGATGCACCAATCAGGGCCAGGGGGGGGGGAGTCTAACTGCGTGTCAATCACTGCTCATGCACACGCATTCATTCTCCCATTTGGGGGGAGGGGCTTAGGAGAACGTTTTGGGCTTTAGCAGAAAGGGGGGAGGGACTGAGAAGTTGTTGATGTTCACATTCTTTGGCTAAGTCCTGGATCTTCCAAGCTGTGTTTGAAAGGCTCTGTGACACTAAATAAACCTGTTTGGTCTTAAAGTCTAAAGCTACATGAGACTCGTAGTAAACCTGCAAAATGTCCCTGAAAAAAATGCTCCTGTGTTGTTAATTTAATTATTTTCTTTGGATGACCAACATATACCTCCAGACAAAAACCTATATTTAGTATATTATATTTAACATATAAAATAATTTGAGCCAACTTATATTTTGGGGGTTTAGGATGCAAATGAGCGTTTGTCCCCTGATTTATACATCAAACTATATTACACATGACTGTAGTGCAACTTAACATTTAAACAAAAATAGACAACTTAACCAAATTGCCTCAACAGCAACCAGCTAGGATTAACTAAAGAAAACCACAAACAAGGTCCTGGTTTTATACTCACGGCAAACGAGCCCCCAACTTGTTACGACCGGCTCACAGGCCACAACAAAAGAGGGAGATGCACAGCAATGTAAGAATAATAAAGTGACATTTATTAAATAATGATGCAAACAAGAGAACGATGAGGTGTGATTGTCAGTATCAGTGATGATGAATGAAGGTGTATGGATGTAATGGAGAATGTGAGGTGCATGTTGTCAGTAGTTAACAAAGGGAAAACTCAAACAGAGAGAAAACATGTTGGTGCGCAGTCGGGAGAATGCGGCCGCCTGGTCTCGGGGCGGGCGGGGTTAAATAGTCTGGGAGGACCAGCCAGGTGATCACAGTCATCTCATTATCTCCTCCGCTACACCTGCAAGTTAACAAGACACACCACAGTACACATGTACGACAGGCCTTGGGCCGTCACACCAACAGACATCATTTTTATGCATTTATTTTAAAAGATTATTTGTGTAGCTAGTGTTTGTGTGTATGCAGTAGTTATTATATAGTTGTGAGGAATAGTTTCAGTTTTCTCACATCGCCACAGGACTTTTTTGGGGGGTGGCGGCAAGAAGCTTGCGCATAGGTGAGGATTAAGGTGAGGGTGTGGGTGCGCAGACCTTATTACCACCCCCTTCACTCCTACCAGATGGACCTCCAGTGGCATGAGGGAACCCACGACGACCTTCGTCTGGCAGGAGCTGCAGGGGGCTGCCGGTGGTCCGGTCAGTTGGACTCCGCCTGTGCCTGTCCCCAGGTGCAGGTTTGTCTTTGGGGTTTGCTCCCCTAGCCACTGTACCCTCCCGAGTTAACCCACGTGGCTGTGGGGTTGCCTTCTTCCACCTTCCCAGCTGTTGTGGTGGTTCTCACGCCACCATCTTCTGCCTGCGCCACCGTTGGGGTCTTCACTATTTACCCATAGCTGGGACAGTGGTTGACGGGCATCAGGGCGTTTCCACTCACCGATGAGCCTACATGCCACGTCTCTGGGGCCCACTGCTGCTCCGAGATCCTGTACAACTTAGCCTGGAGCCACAAGGGACCAGTTACCATGTGTGCCACGGAGAGGCGTGTATGAGATCTTGGCAGTGGAGAGGCTATGGACCGGCTGAGGAGGCTTACACACTCGGCTCCTCTTTTCACCCCTGAGAACAACGGGCTATCCGGTGGCAGTAGCTGAAAGCAGAGAGTGGCAAGCAGAAGCAGCACGCACTAACTACAGGCACTACTAACTCTAACTAACACTACTGCACTGACGCATCACACGCCCTGCATGCAAACGCGTGCACACACACGCACACACACACACACACACACACACACACACACACACACACACACACACACACACACACACACACACAGACCCACGCACACACACACACACACACACACAGACCCACGCACACACACACACACACAGACACACACACACAGACCCCCCCCACACACACACACACACAGACCCACACACAGACCCACACACACACAGACAGAAAGACCCGCACACAGACAGACAGACAGACAGACCCACCCACACACAGACAGACAGACCCACACACAGACAGACAGACAGACAGACCCATACAGACAGACAGACAGACCCACACACACACACACACACACACACACACACACACACACACACACACACACACACACACACAGACAGACAGACAGACACTATACAAGTACAAATGCATTTTTGTTTCCTCAGCCAGGCAGAAGCTTTTTGTACCACTTCTTCTTCTTTGGCTTTGTCATGATCTGGCTCTGAAGATCTACCAGCTGGGACCTCATGGTGCTCTCGGTCCTCTCCCACTGCTGCTCTTTTTCCTGCTGAGTCAGCTTCATGCTTTCTGTGGCCTGAAGGAGGGATGCATTGTCCTCCTTCCACTGGTTGAGATTACTCTCCAACTGCTGCTCAGTCTTCTTCAGAGCAGCTAGGAGGCAGTCACTCACAAAGCTTTGCTCGTCATTCTGATCCACGTAGGAGGCTCTTGATTTCTCGCTCTCCTCCAGCAGGGAGGTTTTCTCCTGCTGCCATAGGACACGCTCACTCTCCAGCTGATGTTCACACTTTTTCTCAAGAGCAGCCATGAGGTTCTTGTTGCCTTTGTCCTGCATCTCCAGCAGGGCTCTATGGGAAGCCTGGGATCTTTCCAGTATCTCCTTTGCCTCCTCGTCCTGTTTTCGGAGAGCTTCCTCCATCTTGCTCAATTTATCCTTTAGCTCCTGAGCTTGAGCCCTCTCAATCTCCAGATAGCTCTCCAACATCACGTTGGTGGTCTTACCTACCGCGAGCATCTGTCTCTCTTTACGAAGCTCGATCTTCTGAGTCTCCACATTAATTTTAATCTCTTTCTCTCCCTTCATCTGCTCCAATTCGACTTTCAGGTCTTCAGTAATGAAGTACTGCAGGTCGAGATCTTTCTGGGCTTTTCGCAGCCTGTTGCTGAATTTTCCCAGCTGGGATTTCAGATACTCTGTTTCCCTGGGTGGGGAGTGGACACGTTCAGCCAGAGCCTCATCCAGCTGGGCTCTATGGGAAGCCTGGGATCTTTCCAGTATCTCCTTTGCCTCCTCTGCCTCCTCTGCCTGTTTTTGGAGAGCTTCCTCCATCTTGCTCAATGTATTCTTCAGCTCCTGAGCTTGAGCCCTCTCAATCTCCAGATAGCTCTCCAACATCACGTTGGTGGTCTTACCTAGCGCGAGCATCTGTCTCTCTTTACGAAGCTCGATCTTCTGAGTCTCCCCCCACCCCCTCCCCTCCACGCAGTTGCTAGTAGCCAAGGAGGACACGGAGGATTTAAAAAAAAATGACGTTCTTCACTTGAGTTTCTGTGCGGGAAAGTCGCCGGACGCCACAATCCTCTGAACATAGTCATACTGAGAAACACAGAGAGAGATGTGTGGAGCTGATAGTCTTAATTAACTTTGTAGCAACTCAGTTGGCAACGACTTGAATGTAACGGACGTTCATTAATATCAAAAAGTTACGCACTAAAGCTTTAAAAGCACCATTTCTGTGAGTGTGTTAACTGGCTCCCAACATGGAACAATCTAACATCTAATGTATCAACAATCCACTCAACTAACTTTCTGCACTCAAAGCAAAGTCTGTGAGGCCAAGGACATTTTGAACCTCATAATTAAATACAAAATGAGGGGGAAACTGCAAAAAGGTCAACTTTAAAAAAAAGAAGAAAAAAAAAGAACGCCCTCCCCTTCCACTAGGCTGGCTACGGGCCTATAAATAGAATTCTAAATAATATGCTTCAACATGCTGCCCCAAACCTCTCTAACGTGTTTGTCTTCAATCTCACCTCGGGGACTCCCACTGCGTCATCAGGAAACAAGCCTTTATAAGAGGCCTGCCGCCGTTGCGACCCGAGTGCTGCGACAGGTACTAGGTCACCAGCATGGACAAGTTAACGTTTGAGAGGGAGAACCGTGAGCGTATCCAGGCCGTGGAGAATTCGTTTGTTCCAGCAGGGACGCCCCTATCCATTCCGGGTCGGGTTTTGATGGGAGAGGGCCGTCTGATGAAGCAGGGGCGTCGGAAGCCCGAGCCTAAGGATTTCTTCCTCTTCAGCGACGTGCTGGTGTACGGAAGCGTCTTCCTCAACGGCCGCTGGCACAGAAAGCAGAGAGTCGTCCCTCTAGGTGAGAAACTCGTCTGCCTCACTTGATCCTTAGGATCTGGGAATCAGTGTTGGAATGTAACGAAGTACAAATACTTTGTTATTGTAGCCTACTTAAGTAGAATTTTCACGTATCTGTATTTTACTTCTTTATATATATTTCTGGAAATTTTCACTTTTACTCCACAAAATGTCACTTGAAAGAAATGTTTTTGTACGTTGGAGTGAACAATTCTTTCTGTTTCTGTTTTTCTCTTTATTGATGTCATACATTGAATTTTATGTTTAAGAAGGTGTGGTAACACGAAATATTAAAGGGAACCCACGATAACGTTCATAATCAAAGTATTATAACTTTTAGCCTATTCTGATAGTTACGTAGGCTACATGTAATATCATAAAATTACCTTTGATACTTAATTACCGTAGCCTAAATATCAGATACTTTTACTCAAGTAATGCTCCAAAAGGTGACTTCAACTCCTACCAAAGTCATTTTCTCTCAAGTATTGCTTTCAATTACTTTATACAAGACTTACTCCACTAATTTCCCCTAAGTATCTTCGTTACTCGTCACTTGCAAGAGATGTTTTTGTACGTTGGAGTGAACAAAAAAATTATATTCTGTTTGTTTTTTTCTCTTTATTATTATATTATATTATTATATATGTCATACATTGAATTTGATGTTTAAGGTGTGGTAACACTAAATATTAAAGGGAACCCACGATAAAGTTAACAATCAAAATTTTTTTTTTTTTTACTTTTACTTCTGTTAAGTACATGTAATAAAATTACTTTTGATACTTAAGTAGGCCTACAGTAGCCTAAATATCAGATACTTTTACTCAAGTAATGCTCCAAAAGGTGACGTCAACTCCTACCAAAGTCATTTTCTGGTAAGATACTTAGGTACTTTTACTCAAGTATTGCTTTCAATTACTTTATACAAGACTGCTGGGAAAGACTGAGCCCATGACTGATTAATTTCATCGCTGCAACTTTGCATGATTGTGAACAGAGTTCAAAATGATTTTTTTTCATCCACCAGCCAAATGGCTAGTAAATGTTCACATTTGACCAGCCACTCAATAGAGTAGGCTACCATTGGTGAGTGAAGCAAATCTTTGCATATTTTACCAGCATTTGGCTGGTAGATGGTGCTAATTTTGAACCCTGTTTGTGAATTATTGTAATAAGGTAAGAATGTGAATGCTAATGTCTGTAAAATTACGTGATCTGATGTTTTGTATTCCACTTGCATTTCATATTTACTGTTTTACCTACCAGCAGGACTACAGGCGGAAAATAGTAATTGTAATACAACCTGGTGCAATGCATCTTTTCTTGTTTTTATACAAGGTTAATGTTTAATTGTGCACTGCCCCTGTATCCAGTCAGACAGAAAATGTCCAATAAAGAGAAGGATCATGATCAAACTAAAATGTGTATCTATAGCTCTATACAAGCTATATAGAGACAAAGTATTTGTTATTGCTTTGGTGTTACCTTTTTACGACTTTGCATTCATGTACAGAAGTTTCAAGATATCTGCTACAGCATTACAATGGAGGTAAATGGAATTTCATATTCATATACCACTTAAACTATGTTCAACTGAGCAAACAGTTCTGTAGATTATTTTGAGTTTGTTCAATGTCATTTTTAATGCCTCAAACACTTCAAAAGGAAATTGCGTTCACCTTCATTTTATCGATGCAGCTGAAGAAGTTGGGATTTGTTGATTGTTGTTCATTTAACTGCATTCAACTCTAATGTGTGCTTATAATCTGGTTGTGCAGAAATGGCAAGTTCACGGGTAGGAAAGCACATAAAATTGACAAGCATTTTGACTATACCATATCGTTTATTGTTAATATGCCATTTTCACTGTCATTTCAGAGGACATCGAGTTAGAAGACATGGAGGATGGTGAGGGAATGAAAAACCAATGGCTGATGCGTACACCACGCAAGTCCTTTTATGTGTCCGCCCCTTCAGTCGAGGAGAAGCGGGCCTGGATGGAGCACATCCAAGACTGCCAGTCAAACCTGATGCAGGGCGGCAGCAGCCAACCTGGTTCCACCTTTGCTGTTACCTGGATCCCAGACAAGGCCGCCTATAAATGCATGCGTTGCTTAAACAAGTTCACTAGGACCAAGCGTCGACATCACTGCCGAAAATGTGGCTTTTTGGTCTGCAAAGCATGCTCCAAGCATCGAGCCGTGATAAACCATATTCACCCCACAAAGAGGCTGAGGGTCTGTGGCCTCTGCTACATTAGGAATGAGGAAGATAAGCAGTCTCACGTGAGGGGAGACGGCACTGAAAAGATTAGCTCAGAGGAGGACAATGAGGCAGCATCCAGCGATGAGGAGGAGGAAGAGGAGACGAAGCCAAGCTACACTTCTAGCAGCTGGCTGGACGGGATGGGAACCTATGTTTACCCGAGGCCAATGCATGAGCGGGCCCCAGTGAAACATAACCACAACAACACTGCCACAGTCTCTCAGACGTAGTCTCACAGTGCCAGACCTATCTCCACAGTAATGGAGAGTAGTCTGGCTGCACTGCCTATCTATTCTCAGATAGGGGGGGAGCGGGGTGCTTGTTTTTATTACTTTTTAACCAATCACAATCCCTGATAGCAAGAGAGGAGGGACATCCGGCGTGTGAAAGACGCACCCGATGTCAGCGCTGCAGTGGTAAAATCTTAAAACTCAGTGACATTATGACAGATTGTCTTAAGATGTGAGATGGTGTCAGACTGTAGTCTTTTCAAAGTATTGTCAGAGTCTTCTAGTGTATGATAGGCATTACTCACTAGCGACTTTATTTCTAAAAAGCAATTAGCAACAAATGATGTGACATATATTATATTGTATATTTCAATTTTCAATTTCAATTTTATTTGTAGTATCAAATCATAACAAGAGTTATCTCAAGACACTTTACAGATACAGTAAGTCTAGACCACACTATAATTTACAAAGACCCAACAATTTCCCACGAGCTAGCATTTGGTGCAACAGTGGCGAGGAAAAACTGCCGGTTTGGACACAGACACTAATACAGATATAGAGAAATACGATTCATAATAATTATAGGAGTTGGAGTGATGAACAGTGGCACTTACATTTATTATATTGTAATTCATTCCCATGCATGCAGTTCAGAGTAATCAAAGTCCACGGCTCTTCTGCCAGAAGCACAGGGTCTCTCTCACTCCTCTTGCAGTGTGAGCAACAGGCAGTCGGCCAACACAGCCACTAAACCTGCTAGCTACTTTCATTGGAAAAGAGTTGGCAACGCTGGACTACTCAGATGTAACTGATGTTTACCATCATTTAGCATCATTAAGCATTGTATTTAACAATGAATTGAGTATTGCCTTAAACAGTAGTTTAAAAGTTATCCTTAAAAATGTAACTGTGTATTGCCACCATGCACTTTTTACACTGAAAACTTCAAGTCAAAAAGCACCTTTATCTTCTCTGAATGTTATTGTTATTTGATGTCAGGGGATGTTGAGAACAGTTTATTTAGGGCCTTGGTACAATCGCTGTTGGCATATAAAAAAGCATTTGTTCATATGCGCTCTTTCATTTTGCTTTGAAACGATTTAAAAACAATAAAGCTCAAAACAGCTAAATGATTTGTGTCTGTTGTGTTGATTTGAGCAGTGAGAGTCATGTTGGGACGTTATTTTTTCTTCTTTTCAAAAGTCTTATTTTATTTTATGTCACTCTTCATGAGAGTGGTATCAATAGCATCCCATACCCTTTGCAGCTAGCAAGCTCAACAACTGCCATCACAGTTAGCTCCTGTTAGCTAGAGCAACAGCTATATGTCAAAGTCATTCTAAATCAACTGTGTAGCTGCTGCTGTAAATATACACTGTACACAGAAATAGAAACTAATATATGTGGTTGTTCAAGCTAACAAGAGCTAGCTATTAATGCTAACAAAGAGTCACTTCGATGCCGAGTAATATAATCTCACAAGCCGGCCTAGCTAGCTAGGTAGCATAAGTAGCCTTGTTAAGCTACGGCTAAATAGCTAGGTAAAGTTTAGTTACTATGTCTGTGTTTATTTACAGGTTGATTCAGAACAATGTTGGTGTTGATGTTGCTCTAGCTAACAGTAGTGGCTAAAGTCTTGTAGCAGTTTAGCTTAGTGGAAGAGACACAGGGGTCACAGTCGACAACATAACTGTCATGAAAAGTGACATAATGAAATAAAATGTGTCATTATGAAACATGGCATTATGGGAAAAAAACTAGCATCAAATGTGTTTTTGGGGAAGATGATATAAGAAAATAAAAACAGACTTGAAATAAAAGGTCTACAATTAAACAAAATTGATATCCAATCAAATTAAATTATAAAAATGAATGATGAAATAACATTTTGAGTTATGTAACCTTATGTAATTATGTAATTACACATCAGAGGCTTCTACATGCCAGTGCAAAGTTTATTAAAGACTTGAACCAGTGACCCTCCGGTTCCCAACCCAAGTCCCTCCGGACTGAGCTACTGCCACCCCAAATAAGATCATCACAATAAGATCATTTGTCAAACAACTACGGCAGAAATGTTGGCTTTTTCCATGGTGTATTTCCTCATGCTACTACTTGTAATGTTTACAGATCTGTGAGGGTGAATTTCTTATGTGGCAAACCTGTGTGATTTTGTGAGGTGGAGAGCTATTAAGTGTTTTCTGTTGGATTTGTCAGTAATAGAGAGGGGAGTGTGGTAGTTTCCTGTAAAAAAAGACGCTCGTTGAATGTTTTTAAACCAAACTGAGATTGCCTGAAGTCATGAAAGTGCATATCTGGCAAACATACCACATGGATGACATTTTATAGGAGGTATTATTTTACTTCAGAAACAATGCCAAATTCTGTCTCATCTTGGTGAGTCATTTCTTTGAAGGTAATGTCAAACAAGTTTGACTTCTCACACGGAACAAGGAAATTTGGCTTATTTTCTTGCAGGTGTTGTTTTTTGGAGTATGCCATGATAACATACTATCAACAGTAACAGTAAGCTGCTCACAATCAAGTCTTTGTCTCAGGTCTATGTACTGGCAACGTGTCACAATGCGGAAGCTTCTCAAAAGTTTCCACTGTTCTGCTTCATACCTGAAAAACAGACAGATTTGAGAAGTACAACTTTAAAGCATCACAACTGCAACACATCTTCACAATAATCTATCAAAAAGGGGGAGTAATAAGAAATATAAATAGGGAAAAAATATGTAGATTGAGTTTATGTCTACATACTTAATCCCTTTATTTGGTAAAAATAAAGTATGATGCTGGGCGCCTGGGTAGCTCACCTGGTAGAGCAGGCGCCCATATATAGAGGTTTCCTCCACGACGCAGCGGCTGCGGGTTTGACTCCGACCTGCGGCCCTTTGCTACATATCATTCCCTTTCTCTCTCCCCTTTCATGTCTTCATCTGTTCTATGAAAATAAAGGCCTAAAATGTCCCCCCAAAAATTATAACAAAACAAAAGTTGCAAAGTATGTTGCAAATAGGTAATATCACCTAAATCACCTCTGACTGCTGGTGCTGGAGATGGTCACTGGAGGGTAAAAACACATCTGTGTTTGCCTCTAGTGTTCATTGGAAAATGTAAAGGTTTGACAGTCAACGTAGTGACATCTGTTAAGTAAAAATAAAAATAGCATTACTAGTGATTAGTAAACATTATTATGATTTGTTTGTTAGCAGTTAAATAACTATTTACTTAAAAAAGGTAGGATTGGGAAGATCCAGGACTTGGCCAAAAATTTTAACATCAACAACTTCTCAGTCCCTCCCCCCTTTCTGCTAAAGCCCAAAACGGTCTCCTAAGCCCCTCCCCCAGGGTTTGAATTATGATTTCATCTTTGTGGGGGTCTCTTTAAAAAATAAAAATAAATAAAGTAGTCTATGTGCAGCGCGATAAGGATTGAACATTTTAATTTTAAAAAAGCTTATTGTGTAGGTAGCCAATGGGCCTGTTTCACTTGATGCAAAGGTTTGTTTTTGTGATTAAAATACATTTTAAATATTACCCTAACATCCGTCTTCCTGCGTGCGAAAATGTGTTTATGTAGCTGTGAAACACGTGCATATTAGGCTACATGTACATGTCATTAGTATGAGAAAAAAAATAAGATTTTAACTGTGTCGGGCTCGTAATGCCTGTCGGACTCGGGCCGGGCTCGGACAGAAAAATGCGTCGCGATCCGCACTCTAGTTCTAACGTCATCAGTGTAGTTGAAGCTGAATACTATGAATCCACTAAATGGAAATATGATTGTAATTATGTGTGACAGTCAGTGGTGGAAGAATAGATTAATTTTCTCATCCCATAAAGGAACATTTGATCCTTCGGTTGTGCAAAAGAAAAGAAAAGAAAAATTGATTATAAATCACAAATTTGGGGAGGTACTGAACAGGAAGGTCGAGAAAAACTCTAATCTGTAAAGTAACTAAAGCTGTCAGACCAATGTAGTTAAGTAAAAAAATACAATATTTGTGAGATGAACTGGAGTAGAAATATAAAGCTACATAAAATCAAAATACTCTTACCTTGAATTTGTACTTAAGTATAGCACTTGAGTAGAGATATTCTACTTTGTATCATAGCTTATTTGATTTGATAGAGAAAGAAGATTAGTACTTCATTTGCTCATGACAATATTTTCAAAGTTAACTTAAAACTAAATAAATACTACCATACTAGTGCTATGTGCGTTTTTCAGCGAGTGCCTGTTCGGAACGGGCCGACTCCTTGGTTCCCAGTCTTATTTTCTTTTCTGCACTGCTGAAATGATAGTTTTATAACCACGACATCTGACAAAATCACCAAACACATCAGTTAAAGACAACATAAGACATTTTATCGCACCATATTTATCTGAACACTTTCACATTATTTGTGAAACTGTGAAAGCTGTAATGAGTTTCCAGTCTGGCCTTCAACATTCGAACGAAATGGATCTTTGCATCACAATCCAGAGAAAATTGAAAATCCCCCAAAAAATAGTCTCACTAAACAAAACAAACGCTTGACTCAACAGATGAAAAAGAAAAAAAAGTCAACCACATTCAAGGGAACAGTGAAACACGTCAACAACTGGATGAAAAACAGATTTATTTGACCCTTTACAACAGTCTACCATTGTTTCAAAGAACTGTATTCAGACTTTGTTTTCCTGTGGGTTTTCCTAAAGAACTAAAAAACCAAGCATCATTGGATACTAAATATAAACACTGTACAAGAGAATGATCTGATATACCAACTGGGTTTATCGAACAACCTTTGAAAACTCATCAAATCTGGCCATGGATAAAGAATTATCTTTGGTGTGAACCCACACGTGTAGTGATGTCGACTTTGAACAAAGTGTCTCTAAACGTCACACAACTCGTACGCCTCGACTAGCCTTTTTATATGTCACAACGTTGAGTAGGGTCGGGCATCGTTTGGATTTTAACAATTTTGATTCCAATTCCGATTCTTCCTTTCGATTCCGGTTCTTATCGATTCTCGATTCCGATTCTTTGAGGGGTGGAGTTGAAACTGGTCACATGCCTATTGTTTGCAGTTCTACAGGGCTTTTTCAACGTAAAATAAAGCCACACTAGAGCGCTGCTTACTGTGCTCCAAGGCTGCAACACAACAAGCGCCTGGCTGCTTCGGAAACCAAAACTTGGGCATGTTAAATTGGGAAGCGATGATCGGATTTGGAATCGTAATTTTTTAAACGATTCCAAATAGGAATCGGTTCTCGATGCCCAATCCTAACGTTGAGCATATACAGTATGTCAACATAAAGCTGCTTCTGAACAATAAACAAATTAACAAACGCAAAAAAAAAAAAAAAAAAAGATCCATCGTCTGCAACTTGTGCTCTAAACTTCTGCATTAAACGGAAAATCTGCTGATGAGTGGAAGTCGGCTGCCCAATGCTTTCTGTGTTCGTCAGGAAAATTGTGACAGACATTACAACGGTTTCAACTCTGGGAAATAAATTCCTCTTCAACCAAAACTCATTCCCTTTAAATGTGACAGAGGAAGGACATGGTTCTTCTTTGACACCTTTGTTAGCCTGCACACGGCTAGCTTTACTTTATGGACCTTCCCTCTTAACTGATCACTTTGAAATCAGTGTCCAAACAGTGTCTCCCTCATAGTCTCAAACAGACTCTGCTACTGTTGTTGCTGTTAGTCTGACTGTTCCTTTACCCCAGCCTGATCTCTGTGCGCTTCGTGCTGACAGTCCAACGATCCCCATCATGTTGTTGTTCATTTTGTTCATCTAGGTCACTTTAAGTCCTGTTTCCCCTCCCCCCTGTGTGTTCTGTGTGCCGCAATGTGTCTATGAAGGCGGTAGAGTGGAAGTTGGCATGGGGGAAGGTGGCAGAATGAACGGCATCAGAGGGGAAGGTGGCACGGGGAAAGCGATTTCGATCAGGTCAGTAGGAAGCAGTTGCTGCTTAAGTGAATGCTTTGCTTCTTTCGGGAGTGCTTTTGCCTTCCTGCGTTTACCTCCATTATTTATGGACTGCTGCAATAGCGCAGCCATCTGCTTTTCAGCGTCATCCAACTTTGTCTGAAGAGCCTTTGTCTCCTCTTTCAAGGACAAGAGTTTTGATTTCATTCTCCTTGTCTGCTGACACTTCATCTTAAACTTTTTGCGGGCTACGACGAGCTTCTCGTGTAGTACCCTTACTTGATGTTTGAGTTTTGCGGGGGACTCGGAGAGCGCTAAACAAAGGTGATCATGTTCTGCATTTGCTTTACGTGCGAGTGTTGTGGGAGACTCAGAAACAGCTATAACAGGCTGATTGTGTGCCGCGTTTGCTTGACTTGTGAGCGATGTGGGAGACTCAGGAACAGCTAAAACAAGCTGACCATGTAATGCATTCGCTTGACTTGTGAGTGTTGTATGGGACTCCGAAACAGCTAAAACTAGCTGGCCACGTAATACATTTGCTTGACTTGTGAGTGTCGGGGGAGACTCAGAAACGGCTACAGCGGGCTGATCGTTTCCGGCATTTGCTTTATGTCCGAGTGTTGTGGGAGGCTCAGAAACGATGTAGGTGTGCTCAGAGCTCGCAGAGACTTCCTTCCTTCCTTGGCCGAAGTATACATGATCATGCATAACGGTTTTTAAATCTGCGCTTGTGGTATACTCACTCATGTCATCAGTGACGACCTCACCGACTGTGATCCTAATAATGTCGCCATATTCAACGACATTGGTGTCCTCAGCACTCTCTAGCTTCACAACGACATTGGTGTCCTCAGCACTCTCTTGCTTCACGACGACATTGGTGTCCTCAGTACTCTCTTGCTTCACAACAACATTGTAATGATCAGCAGTAGAAACCAAAGGGCCGTGTACCCCCCCAGTAGAGCTGTTCCGCGTGGGCCTGGGAGGCTGTTCCTTTTTCCTCAAATGTGGCGGAAAGTTGAAAATAGTCGGCACAGCGGTGTCTTTCAGCCTCCTTCTGCACTAAAGGTGAATATGGAAAACATCAGTAGGTAGATTGTGATGCATGAAATAGGATTTTCTTTCCTACACTTATGGTGTATTTTGTGATTTAGGGCGTTTTCACACCTATAGTTCTGTTTGCTCTGGTCCAAATCCGTTGATGAGTTTGTAAACTTGGAGCAGCTTCCCCTTAGCCTCCTGAGACCGTCCTGATCTCGCAAGCTCCAGTTTTCCACTCGCAGATCAGTCTGGCATCTTGAGACGGAGAAAATTTGGAGCCGTTCGCCAAACGACCGACCAATCAGCGTTGGTTTTGAGGCGGGTTTAGGTGTGACGCAACGTGAAGCGACTGTTCAGTCTAAACAACATGGCGGCTTCCACGGATGAGATGAGCGTAGCTATTGCGCAAGTTTTATCCAAATTAGAAAGTATTCCTTCATTGAAAGAAGAGCAAAAAACGGCACTGGAGGCTTTTCTCGGAGGAAAATATGTTTTTGCTCTTCTCCCGACTGGTTTCGGCAAGAGTTTGATATTAAGTTGATCTGATTGGTTGATTTAGCCGTCTATCACCAACATAGGTGGTGATAGACAGATGGTTTATCCAATCAGCTAACCAGTATTTTCGCCCCTTCCCAAAAGTTCTCCCAACGGAAAGTTCCCAGATGGATATGCCGAGCAAATGCCAAGCAATCCATCTGGCGGAGTCAGGTTAGCTTCCCCTTGGTTCGGTTTCGATTTACAAATCCAACCATACCAAAATGCGTCATTACAAACCACAGCAGCCATTTAGCTCAAACATAGTCTCGCTTTGCCAGACCTTCCTCCACAGCGCTGCGGAGGAGGGTCTGGCTAGTCCACACAGCATTCTGGGATGGGAGAAAAACGTGCTCTGGTTTATTGGCATTTCTGTAAACCAATCACAATGGTCTTGGGCGGTGCTAAGTGCCGGACGGAGCCACGGTGCCTCTGCAAAATAGCCTCGGGAAGGAACTTGTTTTGGTGGAACATGTGTACGTTCAGAAGTTGTTTTAGTCGTGCAACAGAAAACTCAGATTGGACAGATAGTCTAGCTAGCTGTCTGGATTTACCCTGCAGAGATCTGAGGAGCAGTTAACCATAGTCCTCAGAAATCCAGTTTAGAATTACAACACAAAGGAAGCGGAAGGTACCGGACAGGGCTCGACATAAGCAATGGCCCGATGGCCCGGGGCCAGTAAAAAAGTATGTTGGGCTAGTTGATTGGCCTGAGTGGCTCTGTCTGCTGCATCAGCAAACGTCATACAGAGTGGCGCGAAGCGTGTGAATGTTGGCTAACATTACCAACTCAGGTAATTTATAACCAATTCATTTGGATACAAGCGTTGCATTTTGGAAGATAGACGGGATTCTGAACAGCGATGCCTGCGCTACACACACACACACACACACACACACACACACACACACACACACACACACACAGCAGGGCCGATGTGTGTGCGTTACTTCACGCAGCACATGTAACTGACTGGAAACGATACCGAGGATCATTTTCCACCGATGGCGCAGATGAACTAACGCTACACTCGTTACTCTAAGTGGCCTACAATAAAACCTCCATGATTAAAAAGTCAATACTTATCAATACCCACCTACCTGTTCTACAGGCATAAACATGTAGAAACCCATATTTCAGTCCACGCTGTCCACCGCGCTGTGCCAACACAGCTCTACTCTGCAAATAGCGACTTTTTACAAACAAGCTACAATGAAAGATGTCAGTTTGTAGTCTAACTGTTCGTCTTAGTTTGCAACGAATCTTGAACTTTGGACAAACTCTTGTAAACGTAGCTGCTGTCTAAACGAACCATCCTCTCCGCTGGAGCGGTAAACCTATGGATGTATTATAAGACCAAAACAGATACATGTGGCTACTTAATATGCACGTGAATGACGCCGCGTTCTTCATTATTGTGGATGTTGCCGGTTGTATTATTTTGCAACAGCATTGTCTTATTTCAAATTAGGCATACAGGACAAATGCTAGCCTGCATAACAGTCCATTCATCATTAAAGCTGCCGTTTTCCACAACTTTTCGCTTCAGGCTCTTTGACAGTGACATTTTTACCTGACAACAGGCCTTTCTTTCTGCAAGCATTTTCCACCAATCAGGACACTGATTACGTTTCAGTAATCAAGACTTTAACCATCACTCCTCAGTGAGCTGCCCCCTAATCTGAGATCATTTTTTAGTTAAGTAGCCTATCTAGTTATCATTATGGATTTTCCATGTTTTTTAGGAGTTTGCTTACACTAACACATGTACAAAATATAGTATTAATTTAGTAAGAAAGTGAAAATATCAAACAAGAAGATGCGTATTAGGTATAATTTTATTTTTATTTATTTGAAAGTCCAGCCCCTGGAGTGTCTGCTTAAAACAAATTCTGGCCCTTGAAAAATGTAGTTGATGACCCCTGGTCTAGCTTTACTGCTAATGGCACAACATACAGTGGCAGTGGCTAGCTGGGTTATAACCATTTTCTGAAGCTTCATGGTGTGGCGTATATGTTCCTGCTTTTTTGTCCTTTGCCAATCACACTTATGATATTTCTTATAGGGCCAGTAAAAATGTAGAAGGGGCCAGCAAAATTCTGATCTTCTGGCCCCAGGGGCCAGTGGGGATTTTCTTTTTATGTTGAGCCCTGGAACCGGACATCCGGCCGAAAAGAGTGACATCCGGCGGAATTTCCGGCGGCACCGGAGCAATCCCGGAAGTGGAACGTCGTGGAGATAGACTAGCTCAAACTGAACTAAGTGAAGCAGGTGTGAAAGCCCCCTAAAGTACAGACCTTTTAAAAGTAGTTGTGCTAATACTCAAACATTTTAGACTTTATAACAGAAAGATATGACACACAAAATACATACAAAAAAAAGCATTTACATTCTACAGGAGCATTGGAATCATAATGACATTACACTTGCATGTGCACCAACTTTTGGCAGTTGTCATGAAACTCTTGATACTGGTAAAGATGATTAGGGTGGCATCATGATCACCAGTGTTGGGCAAGTTACTTCCAAAATGTAATACATTATTGATTACTAGTTACTGTCATTTGAGAGTAATTAGCTATATTACAATATTACTGTCTCTGAATTGTAATGATTTACACTACTTTTGCGTTACTTTTGAGTTACATTCACAAAAATAACAGCGGAAGTTTGACTTGGCAGGTAGCTTGTGAATTTCACCACGGGATCAACAAAGTCTAATCTGTATCCACTTGAATACATAATTTATTCATATTATTTTGTATTATTAATCTGAAGCTGCAAAGTAACTAAAGCTATAAAATAATTAGTTGTGTAAAACGTACAATAGCCTACTTGACTCTGAATTGTGGTGGACTAAGTAGCCTAATAAGCAGGATTAAATTAAAATACTCAATTAAAAGCACCTCACAATTGAATCGAAGTAGCATAGTTACTTTCCACCGCTGGTAAAATGTAATGATATTACGTGTAGCAGGACTAAACATTAATTCCTGTCATGTTATCTGTCAGTTGCTCGGTCACATTGTTGTTTGCACTGACGGGACACAGATGTCCCCAGCCTACCGTCTCTGGTTCTGGCGCTGACCACGGTAGAGGATGGATACCTGAAACGAGCCCGCTGGGCCGGGTTCGGACAGATATTTAGAAATGATGTTCGGGTTTGGGTCGGGCTCGGTCACATCAGCGCGATAAGGCACTGAACATTTTAAATTTAAAACAGCTTATTATGTAGGTGCGCGCCTGTGTTAACGTGCGCTTGTTGCGCTGATGACCTCATCTGTTGACATTTCCGAATGCCTTCCTACAGTTGCTTAATAAAAGCGAGCTTTCAACACAAACAAACGTACATGTGTCATTAGTATGAGAAAAAAAACGAGATTTTAACTGTGTCGGGCTCTGACATAAATATCTTAATGCCTGTCGGGCTCGGGCCGGGCTCGGTTACTGCTCTGTCGGACGCGGGCCGGGCTCAGACAGAAAAATGCGGCCCGATCCACACTCTAAACCACGGAGAGAGTGACGGGACGGCTCATTTACACTTCAAGGCGCGTAAATAACTCCTGAAAATAATGCCCACGTCGCAAATGTATCCGTCTCTGCAGTCATCTCAACCACCGAATACAGCAACAGGAAATAACACTCAGACTTTTTTCTCTGTGCCTAAATGTTTCGTGGTGTTGGTGAATTCTTTAAAAAAAAACAAAAACTAAAGGTCGGGTTAAATGCGTTGTAACTCGCGTTACTGAGATTGTAACGGGTATATTACTGAAATTGTATTATTAATGCGTTAGGAATACACTACATTACTGTAATTGCGTTACTTTTGTATCGTGTTACTCCCATCACTGATGATCACAGACATCATAAAGGGTGACTGATGACTTCATTAAAAGTGGCTACTATGACAGATGTTTTTTTTTTACTGAAAAGTCACCCAATGTTAAAGGCGCTGACACACCAACCAGATAATCGGCCGTCTGACAGTCTGGTGAGGTCGGTGACTCGAGTCTGTTCGGTGTGTTCCGTGCCGTCGTCAGTCGGAGGAGCCGTCGGCGTTCATTTTGGCCGACCTGACTTGCTGGGTCGGAGGGCGGGCAGTCGGACTCAATGACCAATCTGATTGGTGGAGTGCTAACCTGGAAATGACGAGCGGGATGAGCCTGACTAAGCCTCTCAAATCTGACGAAAATCTTTTGAACTGACCTTTGTCGATCTGAAATGAAGACAGATTCAGCAACTGCACGGCCTATTTCTCGCTTAAAATGTTTTCAGAAACACGTTTTGGTGAACTGTTTTAGTAAAATATGAGATCATATTCCGAACGAAGCTGCCATTATGCAAAAATCTATCCTGGAGCGGCCAGACCCACGTGACGCGTTCGTCCAATCAGCTGCCAGTTTTCATTTTTTGGCCGACAATACAGATTAGCGCCGCCTGCTGTTATGGAGACGTTTTACGTCTTGCGCATGCGCAGACCGTACTCTCACGTCGGCGTCACTTCGGTGTGTTCTGAGGCACTTTTTGGACCTCGGGGAGCCGAGTGATCAGTCCGACTGCCTTTTCTGCCGACGGTCGGCCGTCAGGTTGGCGTGTCAGGGGCTTTAGGTATTGTAGTCAGTTACTTTCCCCATCAGGTATTGGTACATTAAGAGAATGTACTGTATACTTAGCAGGGTCGGGTACCGAACTTGGTACTTTTAAGGGTACCGACCGAATTACATTTGTACTACCAAGTCCCGATTCACACTAAATCAATCTGTGCCAAATGTGTGTCTCGGTACCATGTTGTCTATGAAGAACTGATCCTCCTCAAAGTGCATACTGCACAGACGTGAGGCTGGAGTTGGGGTCCAGTTGTGTCTCCTCACGTTTATCACCCATTGTTTCAGCCTGCGGCGGTCACTTAAAGGAAATCTGTTCGGAGAAAAAAAAAGTGTTGACTGTTAAACATTCAGACTCCACAGCCCAGAATGCTGTTAACAATTTACACGTAACAAGGCCCCAAATCTGCAATGAAAATTAGAACTTTCATGAAGAAGTTTTATGTTTTGTGCCAGATATAGCCAGTCAGGCTGATTTTCATCTACAGTCCCTGGCAGGTTAATTGCTTATAAATAAATTAAAAAGCCCAAAATCACAGTTAAATAATGAAACTATGCAAGAATTAGCAGGCAACAAGCAGCCATTAGCAAAAACAAAAGACCCTTGGACTATTTATTGTATTTTCCTTATAAATCTAATTTTACTTCTCGCCAAATTCCACATTTACAAATATAAATTTATAAACATTTCCTTTTATTGATGAAGGAAATAGAACTCTACACGCCAACCATTTATTTCTCACAAAACAATGGATGTATGCAGTATCTTTACTGTTTCTAGGACAACTTTTTGTCATACGCTAATGTATTTATTTCAACGTTGCTTATTTTACGTTAAATTTGTTCCGTTTTTGTTGTCGTTTTATGTAGCACTGCTTTTTGTCTTATTTTCTCAATGCTTCATCTGTATGTGTGCGTAATTCTGATGACAGTTTAAAATAAAGATTGAAAAAGGAGGTGCAGCATGTGTATGTCGCGCCACTTGATGAAAGACTTCCTTGTAGGATGATACATGTGTAGGAAACACCAATGTTTTCTCTGTCCTCGCTCCTCCAGAAACCTCCTCTCTCCAGGCTGCATTTCATTTCATTTATTTTTATTTCGAACAAAACTAAAAATACATATACACATACAGCATGTACCTATATATACATATACATACATACATACATATACACATACATACATTGGCCGCCTAGCTGTGCACAACACTAAAAGTCAGTCACACTGTAATTACTGACACTTAAAGCAGATTTTGACAGACTGGGCGACTTTGAGCCTCAGAAATTCCCCCAGAACCAGAGAGTTTACATATTCAGGCTGTGAAACAGATTGCTGGGAGTCAGCTGTGTGGTAGCCTGCTTTTAAAAATGTAATCTTTGTTTTTCATGTTTTGCTAAATTGGCTAAGAAACTTTTTTGCCGACTTCTTTAGGGTTTTATGTCGACCAAACTGTACGTGAGAAAGCTATGAGACATGCAATCAACAGCCAAAGATATTTGACTTTTTCGGTTAAATAAAAGCATGTCAGTAAACTCTACATGTCTGGCCCTTATTGTGAGTCTCATTTTCCAGCGTGGCCCTTAGTGAAGTTGAGTTTGACACCCCTGTATTAAAGGATTGGAAGATCCTCCTCATAGTTTTTCTCTCTGTGATATGTGCAAAATATAGAGAACAAAAACCAAGGGCACATCTCTTGTATTGTGTTTACTGGTGAACTCTCTTTAAAATGTATCTGGTCCTTGTTGCCATACATTGCGTTTAAAAAAATAGATTGGAAGAAGATCCTTCATGGCGGAGGGGGAACGATAATTTCCAGGTCACGGGAGGAGAGCGCGAGCAAGCAAAGTGTCTGTGACAGAGACAACATTTAAGTTGCCAGCCTTTGATAACGTTTTCTGAGGAACGTTCGCTGCCAAGTGGTCTTTTCCAAGCACAGGCTACAACACAATAGACTCCAACCTGTTCATAAACGTAGCTTAACGTCGGTTAAATGTACCTTTTTATCAGGCTTTGACGCATTGCTACGTTAACCCCAGTGAAGCCAGGTACCGTTAGCATAGCTAACGCTAAAAGCGCTGAAAGCTAGCGCTACCTAGCTAGCTCGGTTAGCAAGATGCAGCCGTAGCCTAACTCACGTTAACTGTTGGGGTGCTAATTTTGGCTAGCGAAAAAAAGCTAAAAAAAAGTTGTACTTACCGGAAGAAACTAAGAGAACACCCCTGATACTGTCTTAGTTTGCAACCGAACGCTGAACAAGACATTTAGGCGACCAAAATGTTAAATTAACGTCCATGAACCGAAAACATAACGGGTCCTCCGGGTCTGAAAAGTGAAGCCAATGCGGAAACGGAAGTGCCTTAAACCTGCATTCTTTCTAACCAGCGGCAGCAGAGGGGCGACTCCACTGGTTGCAAAAAGAAGTCCGACTGTGCAGAAGTCTATGAGAAAATTACCCTATTTCTCACTTAATTCATGCCCCCAGTAAACATTTTCCTAATTAGTTTATGGTCCCAATCGCTAATTTCAAGTCTTCATTAATACAGCATGATATTCATTTGGTAAATTATGGTCCCATTTAGAGTATAATAGCTGATAAAGCAGAGTATGCTTTAGGGCGTGGATTGTGATTGGCAAGGGCTGAAGGATGGCTGAAGACGGTTCAAAGTACTTGACCTTATCCCAGACATAACACTTTTTCCTTCAGTTTTATAGGAATATTGACATTCAAAATCACCACATTTGGAGATGCATGGTTTCAACTGGACAGAAAAGGCTAGGAAAAAAATTGTTGTGATTTGTTAAGCACATTTGTATGAGAAAGTATAAAGCTGCATAAGATGTAACTCAGTTAAGTACATCAAAATTATACTTAACAGTACCTAAGTAAGTATATTCTACTTATTTGATTCGATAGAGAGAAAATTACAATTTTCAAAACCACTTTATTTGCTCATGACAATATTTTCAACGTTAACTCAAATAAACAAAATCAAATTAATTAAATTCAGCCATATTGTTCAACACAAAATAACTCCAAAGACTAACTCGTCTTTCACCACAGAGCATAACACATTTTAATGCACCATGTGTTTCTGTTTTACATCATTTGTCAAACTGTAAAAGCTGTGAGCAGTTTTCAGTCTATTCTTTAACATTCAAATCAAAAATGATCTTTGCATCACAGTCCAGAGAATCTTGCCTTTTATTTCTCCTACTGAGGTAAATGGCTGCCTTTGCTTGACCCGAGACAAAATTGAAAAGTTTAATTTATTTTTTTTTGGTTATCAATAACCCAAAATAAACCGCTGATCTGAAAAACAAAAAGATCTCACTAAACAAAAAAGATTTGACAGTGATTTAACTGTTGAAACAGAGAAAGACAGTCAACCACGTTTCCTTCGTGTGCAAAAAGGACAGTTGTCATTAACGTTTGCGTGAATAAAAGACACAAACATGTTAACTGCAAACATTCAATGAAAAACTCTCCACTGCACATCTCCGACCGTTTTTTATTCGTTAACGGTGGTTTGTAAAGTGCTCGCCACTCAGGGCTACATCAACCCTCCACAGGGTATAGCACTAGACCATCTAGTTAGTTTTTTCTCTAACACTTTTACTAATTATTGGTACATTCATAGAAATAGAATGAGAGTAGAATGGACATTGAACTGCTCAAACTGCTGTGATCACTTAACTAGTTTAACCCTCCTGTTGTCCTCCGGTCAAGTCTGACCCCCATTCCACGTTTTCTATATCAGAAATGTGGGTTTCTTTCAACAAAATTGCCCAAAAACAACATGGATGGTTCAACGCAGCGCTCTTCGCAATTAAAATGTTTAAAAAAACGTCAAAGAATGTTGACTAAAATGACATAAAAGCGGCAAAACCATTGAAAAAAAATCGACTAAAGGCATTGAAAGCCTAGAAAACAGCAGAATAAAGCTTTGAAAAAAGGCACTAACAATGTTTTAAAAAAATCGACAAAAAACATTAAAAAAACCCCGTCAAAAATGTGAAAAAAGCATCGAAAAATTTGCCAAAAAAGTGTTGATTTTCAGAGAGGACAACACAAGGGTTAAAATAAAATGTGCATATACGATAAAAGTACAGTAAGTAAGCCCGCTTCAACAGTCACAGTTCTTTGCAACGGTGTGTAGTCTCTGACCATCCTGCTATGTTGATTTAAGTGGGAATGTCCAATCTATTCTCGTTCTATTTTTCTAGGTACTGTACATTATTTTTACTCCCATAGTATTCAGTGTGTTTGACACACTTGTTATTTTTTAGCAAACAAACGGCATGCCATTTTAAAATGGAAAACATTTAACAGCAGGCAAATGATCGTTCTCGTCGGGTTGAATTAGTCGTCATAGTGTGCAGCAGTCAAAGAGAGTTCAGTGTGTGTTAGTTGCTGTTTCCAGTCACTGAGCATGTGGCTGATGGCCCAGGCCCGCAGGTCTGATGGGAAATCTTTGTATGATCTGGAGCCGGAAAACAGCGCCTCTGCTGCCCACTGCCCAGGTAGACGAGTCCATGTCCGCCCCTCCTTTGATAGGAAAAGCCGACTCTGTGGGACCCATTGCAGTTGGTCCCAGGAGAAGTTCACCATGACTGCACCTACACCCTGGCCCGCAGATTGGATGCATGCCAGCTGGTGCCACAGCATAGAGGACACAAGCTTGTTAATCACCAGGATGCGACATGTTAGGTAAAATCCATTTCCACTTTTTGAGTCTACCTTGTATTGTTGTATTGCATAATATATCCCCGGTTTTTACAGGCAAAGGTTTCATCCCCAAGACATACACCGAGATACTGTATACAGACGTGCCTCTTTTGTTCCATACCAGGCTAAAAAGGTAGACCAACTTTCAGCTCAGTCCTTCCCATTATTATTCCCCCAATTGACTTCTGCAAAAGGAGATTTTTTTTCCAAAATTGTAAACCGTTTTAGCTAGAACATTTAGGACAGAGACATCATTGGCATAAGTAGACAATTTAAACACTTTTTTTTTTTTTTTTTTTTTTTTTACAATCAGGAAGTTGTAAATCAGAGAGGTGCATTATCAATGTATGCAGGAGTTCTCTATGGCCAATAATTCCAACTGGACTTTAAAAAAGGAGCACTCAAACCACCGTTAATTTTTTTGTACACTCTCAATGTCACTGAACAACACCTGGATCTTGGCTAAGAGACCAGAGTACTGGTGTTCAGCTGGGTCAAAAGCTATAAAAACCAGACCAAGTTCACAGCCCAATAAACTGGAGAGGTCCTAAATGTCCCAAATCAAAACAAATGATGTCAGATATCAGCCTGCTGGGTAGGAATGATACGCTCCATCACTTTGCTCAGTCTTGTAGGAAACACCTTGGACAGAAGCTCATAGTCCGTACAGAGTCTGGCCGCCAGTTCTTCCAGCTCGGAGGCAGGCGGCCCTTACTCACCATCTCTGAGTGCACTTAATAGTCTTGACCAATCACAGGCCAGAAGGTCTTACAGAAGTCTGCAGGTAGGCCGTCTATCTCCGGAGCCTTGCCGCTCTCAAGGCTCTTCAGTGCCTCCTGCATCTCCTCAGCAGAGAGCAGCACCTCCAGCTCTGCGTTGGCCTCCACAGTGACCTCCGGTAGGCCCTCATAGAAAGACCTCTGGTCTCTCCTGGAACTCCTTTTAAAAAAAGAGCTTCTCATAGAAAGCAAATGCACATTGACGTACAGTATCTCAGCAGAGTCGTGCAGCAGCAGCCCAGTGTCGGACCACAGGGAATGCATGTGCCTCCTCAGCGCATATCTTCCAGACCGAAGGAAAGACAGAAGCTCATAGCCCATACAGAGTAAATCTACTGGCCGCCAGTTCTTGATCTCCTGCAGGTTCCTTTTCTTGAGGACCTCTCTCCTGCAGCTCGGAGGCAGACGCTTAGTAGTCTTGACCAATCACAGGCCAGAGAGTCTTACAGAACTCTGCAGGTGGGCGTCTATCCCCGGAGCCTTGCCCCTTTCCTCCGGTAGGCCCTCAGAGAAAGACCTCCGGAAAGCAACTGCAGAATGACGTATCTCAGCAGAGTCCTGCAGCAACCGCCCAGTGTCGGACCACAGGGAATGCATGAGTCTCTTCTGCCCATTGTTACGTTCCAGACCGAGGGTAAAATAAAAGGGGGCATCCCTTTTGGCAACATTTTTAAAAAAAACAGAGGGAACCAGAGCAGGAAAACCCTAGCAGGTCTGATAAAGCTGACATTTTTGTTTTTCTTTTGAGAACTTTAATATGTTCACTTTTTCCTATGGGGTCTAGTAAATTCTGCAGCTCCACCTCTCTCTCCAGAGCTCTCATAGACCTGGCCATGTCCCTTGTAACATTGAGAGTGTACTGTAGGCACCGCAGGCACAACCACCTAGAAACACATATTCCTCACTGCTGCAATTATTAACTTTATTCAACACATTCAAGAAAGCTAATCCCTCTGTGCCTACAGAATGCATTTATAAATACCATTTTTTACTTTTTCAAATTCAGCAATGATTTCCAACAGCCGAACTCTTAATAACTTCCCCAATAGCACAGGATGCAGGTAAAAAAATCCCCGGAAAACCAAATTTTCAGTTCTTCTCTTATGACTTAAAAAAAATTAAAAAAAACTCCCCACTCTATTCCCTCTTCCATTCAGTTTCACTGTCAGCAGTTCTGGGACTTTACTGAAGAAAACTAAACTAATCAAACTAAAGATGATCCTCTCTTGAACCATTTATGCTTAATGAACCCAGATGTATGTCAAACATTGTTGGTATATAAACAATAATGCTGGTTCTGAAAAAAATTAAAAATCAACACATTAGTCAACAAAAGAAACATTAGTGGTCTGCAATTTGTGCCCTAATCCTTCTGCAGTAGTTTTTTTTTTACCCATTTTCAGAAAGCTTCTATATCAGAAATTTGGGTTTCTTTCAACCAAATTTTCAAAAGAAATAACGTGGATGCTCCCTACAACGCTCTTAACAAGTTGTATTCAATTTCATAGCATTTGAAAATAGTTTTTATAAAAGAACGTTGAAAAAAGTGACAAAAATGTCAGGAAAAGCTTCAAAAATGTGGGGAAAAAAAACACACAAAAACGTCAAAAAGGTGCAGAAAAAAACATTGAAAAAAGTGACAAAAACATTGGTGGAAAAGCAACAAAAGTGTTGAAAAAGACGTCCAAAATGTTGAAAAAAAGTTAAAATTTTGACCCAGAAAAACAAAAAGTTGCATGGTCGACACCAGGGTCGGAAATGAAAGTGGGCTGCCTAATGCTTTCTGTGTTCTTCATTAGAAGTCTGACTGAGATATAAAAGAGACTTCAGATACAGTATTAGTGGTCCCCTAATACTGTATCTGAAGTCTCTTTTATATAGGCCTCAGTGGTCCCCTAATACTGTATCTGAAGTCTCTTTTATATAGACCTTAGTGGTCTCCTAATACTGTATCTGAAGTCTCTTTCCCGAAATTCAGCCTTGGTGCAGAATTACAGCCACTAGAGCCAGTCCCACAATGAGCTTTCCATTTCTGTGTCTGTAGCTTTAAATGCTATTGAGGAGGAGAGAGGGGGGGGGCAAGGTGGAGGGTGGGGGGGTGGCCTTAACCAACTGCCACTTTGCTCGTTTGCAAGCCATGATGTCTCTCTCTCTTTCTCATGGGCGGGCCAAATTCTCTGGGCGGGCAAAGCAGAGAAAGGAGAGGTAACCTTTCTCCTTATGACGTCATAAAGGGAAGATTCCAGATCGGCCCATCTGAGCTTTCATTTTCTCAAAGACAGAGCAGGATACCCAGGGCTCGGTTTATACCTATCACCATTTCTAGCCACTGGGGGACCATAGGCAGGCTGGGGGAACTCATATTAATGTTAAAAAACCTCATAAAGTGAAATTTTCATGCCATGGGACCTTTAAACAAACAAATGCTCTGATATTCATAAAATAATCTCCATATCCACCTGCATGCTTTCAGTCTCACTGTCACTTTCATGTGTGTGTGTTTCTTTTCTGACTGAGAGGAAGGACACACTAATTTTTCTGTTTTCGTAGAGTTGGACTCTGTGGAAAAACGAGGCCACCGCTGAGTAAAATGTGAAAAAAAAATAATTTAAAAATATGGCCCATAGTGATTAACGTTCTTTGGTTTGCTTTTTATGCTATTTTTTGCAGGTCCTGTTCATTCCATTGTTGATGACGGGCATCAAAAACATCTATTGGAATAATTCTCTCTCTCTTTTCCAGAAAAAGTAACATTACTGAGTGCTGGGAGCCATCCTGCCACAGAGAGCCTGCTACGTATAACCTCTCTCACACACACAAGGAACCCAGATGAAAAATGGCTCCTGGACATTTTGAACCATACCTCCGTTAGGTCTGCATTTCTGCAACGCATTCAACTTTTTCTGCAACAAATTCAACTTCTTCTGAAGACCCTTTGTCAGAATTTTTAAGGACATCAGTTTGGATTTCATTCTTCTTGTCTCCTGGCACTTCAACTTGAACTTTTTACGAGCTTCAACAAGCTTATCACATAGTTTGTTCACTCTACCTTTGAGTATTATGGGAGACTCCGAAATCCCGTACATGTGATCAGAGCACATGCGGATTGCCTTTTGTTTTTTGGAGAAGTAGTCATGATCAAGAATAACTGTTTTTGAATCACCGCTGGTGGTATACTCGGTTATGTCATCAGCAGCGACCTCATCAACGTCAGCATTGTCCTCAGCGGCAGCCTCATTACCATCAGCTTTGATAACAAGCTTAACAATGTAATCAGGAAGGACATTGTCAACGACATCGGTCTCCTCAGCAGGCTCTAGCTTCACAACGACATCGGTCTCCTCAGCAGGCTCTAGCTTCACGACGACATCGGTCTCCTCAGCAGGCTCTAGCTTCACGACGACATCGGTCTCCTCAGCAGGCTCTAGCTTCACAATGACGTCGCTATACAGGGGCGTAGCACAAAATTCTGGGCCCTGTAGAAAGGCATTCTCTATGGGCCCCTCCCCGTATCCACAGCTATTCATTCTAGCATCTTTTGGGGCCCTCCTCACATGGGGGCCCTGGGTACTCAGTCCCCTTTCCACCCCAAGTTCGACGCCCCTGTCGCTATAATCAGCAGAAGGAATGCTACCACTATCTTTTATGTCAATGTTGGTAACATCCTCACTATCCAACACAGAACACAAATGTGCAACCGCACAAGGCCCCCTGTGAAGCTCAGCAAGATAACTGGGTGAAGAACATACCATACTTTCACTTACCTCCATTTTTACACTTACCCACTCGGTCTGTGTGTCCATGGTCTGTGTGAAAATAGTCTGTGTGTCCATGGTCTGTGTGGCAATGGTCTGTGTGGCCCTGGTCTGTGTGGCCCTGGTCTGTATAGCCATGGTCTGTGTGGCCCTGGTCTGTGTGGCAAAATGTGGTGGCTGGATGAAAATAGTAGGCACAGCGGTGGTCTTCAGCCTCTTGTTGACCTAACGGTAAATACAGAAAACATCAGTATGTTGCTAGCCACACATTCAGATGAATTTATTTACTGAAAAGTTACCCCACTAAGTATTGGTACATTTAGAAAATGTACTGTGTAATTGGTGCATACCATGTGTTTGTGTACATTTCTGTCTGACAAGAACTGATCCTCCTCAAAGTGCATACTGCACAGATATGACGATGCAGATGGGGTCCATTTCTTTCTCCCCATGTTCTTCAGCCATTGTTTCAGCCGGCCTGGGTCACATAAAGGAAATCTGTTTGGCAAAAAAGAGAAGTGTTTACTGTTGAGCATTCAGACTCTCCATTTCAGAATTATGTCTGTTGACACAAACAAGGCCCCACATCTGCAATGAAAATAAGAATGGTTTATGTTTATAATTTAAGAGGGGACAATGCCCACTGGTAAACATGACCACTTGGGTCCATCATGTAAATGTCCCAGATATAGCCCGTACATGCTACTTTTCTTCTGGAGTCCCTTGCAAGTTGATGACTTATAAAAGAAACATTTAAAACATACATAAACACAGACAAATTGTAAAACTATGCAAAAATTAGTAGGGCTGCAACTAACGATTATTTTCATAGTCGATTAATCTGTCGATTATTGTATTGTATTATTATGTATTGTTGTTTGATCTATAAAAATGTCAAAACATGGTGAAAAATGTGGATCAGTGTTTCCCCAAAGCCTAAGACGACGTCCTCAAATGTCTTGTTTTGTCCAAAACTCAAAGATATTCAGTTTACTGTCCTGAGGAGAGAAGAAACTAGAAGATATTCACATTTAACAAGCTGGAATCAGAGAAATCTTATTTATTTTAATAAAAAATTTACTCAAACGATTAATCGATTATCAAAATAGTTGGCGGTTAATTTAATAGTTGACAACTAATCGATTAATCGATTCATCGTTGCACCTCTAAAAATTAGCATGCAACAAAAGCAGATAAAAAGTCCCTTGCAATAGAGCTGCAACGATTAATCGATTAGTTGTCAACTTTTAAATTAATCGCCAACTATTTTATATAATCGATTAGTCGGTTTGAGTAATTTTTTTTAAGACAAAAGTAAAAATTCTTTGATTCCAGCTTGTTAAATGTGAATATCTTCTAGTTTCTTCTCTCCTCTGTGACAGTAAACTGAATATCTTTGAGTTGTGGACAAAACAAGACATTTGAGGACGTTATCTTGGGCGTTTGGGGAAACACTGATCCACATGTTTCACTATTTTCTGACATTTTATAGACCAAACAACTAATCGATTAATCGAGAAAATAATCAACAGATTAATTGACTATGAAAATAATCGTTAGTTGCAGCCCTACCTTGCAACCAGCAATCCAATCATGCCTACATACAGTAGCCCACGTGTGTTAACTCAGCAGGGATAACATTACATGAGAAAAGTTAGGCTTAATCGTAATTTGGCTAGTCAAAAACAGTTTTAAAACAGTATGTACTTACCTAAAAAAAATAACAGTCGAGTCCTTGCTTTGTGTGTTATTACAACGGAACGCTGAACAGGCCATTGTGAGGCAACCGAAATGTTAAAATTAACTTTTATCAACTGAAAACACACGGTGAAAGGAGACGTATTGTCTATGGAAAGGACGCAACGAAAACACGGAATAAAAATAGTTCACGGCTATTTAAATGTACACAGTGCCATGGATAGGCATATTTATTTATTTTTACCGTAGATTGTATACTTTTCAATACACATAAAAACATTCAAGATGTAAAATCTATTATTAATGCTTTCCGGGAAAATCAAGATTTAAAACACCGCTTTTTATTCTCTTCAAAAAAAAGCTGCTTTGCCTCCCATCGGTGGATAGAACGCGTTCTGATGACGTCAAATTAGCCTCGTTCTCGCGTCCGCTCGTGCTCGCGGCAGTAAACATGGCGACCGGCTAACGAAGCCCTTTCTTGTATTCAGTCCTGAAGCCTTTTTATTTCTCTCCCAGAGCGTTCACAATACGTCTTACTTTATTTCTTTTTTGTTACGCAGAGGTGCGTTTGTAGAGCGTTACGCTCTGCGGGTTTTACTTGGATAAAAGGTAAAGTCAAGTTTTGCCTCCTTTGCTGCTCTCGATGCTAACGCGGCCCTAGCTACAAGTCCAAGCTAACCGTTAGCTAGCTAACGTAGCTGAACGTTGCCAGCCAAATGCTGCATAATCCGCTAAGATTTTGATATATATCACATGGAATTTTACTGGCTTTATAATGATGGCTATATCCACTTAAAACGTTGCGTTTGAATACGTTGCAGTGTTTTTAATTCATTTTTTCAGAATACAAATCTCATAAGCATAAAACATTTCTCACAGAGATACAGTTTGAAAACTGAGCAGAATAGTCAGTATTACAGTACAATAACAAAAAAGAATAAATAACTAAAATAAGAATGAAATAATGATTTCTGTCTGGGGGTTAGGTTAAATAAAAAGCCTGACAAACTCATAATGACGAAAAGTATTTTCTGATCGAATCGATTTTAAAGAATCTAAAAGAGGTAATTATTTTAGGAACGTTGAGGAACATGGGGTATCTTTAAGGAATTAACATTTGTGTATTAAATATTGGTTAAATGTCAAATTATCAAACAAAAACATGCAATCAATATCAAATTCAATATCAGATTTTTTTTGCCCTCAATACTTAAACCAAATGTATTATTACTTTAAATCAGGCCTGGCATACCCAGATTATTAATCAAAGTCACGTTGCAGGGCAGTTCCCATCTCAGTTTTTCATTTTTTGTTACTGTTGAGGGGTTTGAGGGGAGGAGAGTGTGATTTTACATGTAATCTGGAGAAAAGCCTTTCAGCAGACCCAGATGGTTGCTTTCATTTCACCTGTCATCTTTGTTGGGATTGTTATACTTGGCAGGGTGAAGGAGACGCACCGGCACAATGGGGCGACGTTCAACCTCCTCCACCAAGAGTGGGAAGTTTATGAACCCCACTGACCAGGCCAGTAAGTACCGACCGATTTATCAAGAGCTGGTTCCTCTGGGACAGGTGTTGTGCCAAAAAGTGATTGTCAAAATGCGGGAGGGAGCGCCCTGTGCCCTAGATTATAACCAATCCAATCCTTTTTCCACTTGCCCAAAATTGATTGCAGCTTCTACTTTGTCATTGCATTGTTTATGCCTTAAATGACTTGATTTCATTCATGAGGCTTATATCTGACAGATTATAGCCCACACAGTACTTGAAATGGCTCTTTAAATGGGTAATACAATCTATAAAATGCACTTTTGCATTTGCCTTAAAGTGATTACAGATCCTACCTTGTGTTTTGGAAGGTTGTTTATGCCTCAAAATGACTTGGTATAATTCATCTTTATTATATCTGACATAACTTAGCCCACCCACAACTTTTTACCTGTCAAAACACCTTTCTAAAGGGCCAATACATCCAGTAACACAGTTTTCCAAGTGAGCTGCTGTGGACATTTATACACTGGGCGATACAGCTTTAACAGGCTGCGCACGCTTCCACGGGCAGCAATCATTTTTTGGCGGCTGAACACTTTTTGGCATGACCCCTGCCTGCTGGATAGCACCTGAAGAATAGTCTACTGTCTTCTGAGTCTTTTGCCGTCAGATGTCAGAATGATAACTAGTGTATACTCGTTCTCTACCTCCCTCACAGGAAAGGAGGCCAGGAAAAGAGAGTTGAAAAAGGTACTCGTGGTCTTGGAACACAATCCCTTTTAATGTACTCTTTCATCTTAAATACACCAGTAATGTTATTGTGTTGATAACATGTTGCTTGGTTTGTTAACACTCCTGATAGAACAAGAAGCAGAGAATGATGGTGAGAGCAGCGGTGCTCAAGATGAAGGATCCCAGGCAGATCATCAAGGACATGGAGAAGCTGGATGAGATGGGTGAGAGCTGAATTTGTATGTTGCTGTTGAAATGGCTTTTGTGCATTTAAAAATTACCGTACACATGTTAGCTATCCATAGTTATTTTACTGTGAAATTAAAGTTACTATTTTTTCAAGACTTTTGAACTAGGCCTGCACGATTCGGGGAAAAATATGAATCACGATTTTTTTAGCTTAGAATTGATATCACGATTCTCTGCCACGATTTTCTTCTCACGAAGTGTAATGCTTATTGCACACATGAACCATGACAAAACAAAACAAATTGGCAGTACCAAACATAGATTTTTTGGCACCTATAGCACATTGCGCATCACCACAAGCCTGTAAACATAGAGGCTTCAATGAATAAAGAAGATAAAGGACACACTGGCCATTTAAGTACAGTAGGCTACCAAAAATAGTGACATATAGCACAGTGAACTAAATATGGCCCTGATACAGGCTCTATCTGAACTCCATGAACATGTCTTTACATAATTAAAACATGTTAATCAACATGCTGCAGCTACAGCTTCAGTCTCTACAGAAATGGAGTTTGTTAATTGCCAATTTAAGTACAGTATCCAGGGTTTCCCACAGAAAATTTGTTAGTTAAGGTGGTAGGGTTGCCATCCGACGGGGGGGGGTATACGGTACTACACTTAATATTAAATTTAAATAATAATATATAACTAACAAATAACCAGCTTTTTAACAGTTTTACTCGCCAACAGCTGTGAGATAACAGAGCTCAGCCCACAGCTTCACTCACTCCAGCAGATAGTATGCGTGAAATAAAAACAGGACACGTCATTTCACTGTGTGTAACTACGCTAACTAACCGTGTATTGTGAACCGCGTGTAGTGATTAAAACAAACCGACAGCGGCTGTGTCTCAAAGACCGGGCAACAGCCGGGACGTTGAGAATCCAGGCGCGAGAGGTGATGATAGTTCCAGTCACTTCGTCATGTATTCACTTCGTTGAAACAAGAGAAGAAAGCCTCACTGATGTGAAGAACAGGACAGAGAAACATGTATAAATGTTCTCTGCCTGCCATATGCCAACGCTCCGGTAAGTCCACTCACCCCGTCTCTGCCCGGGCATGCCCCGGCTAGGGGTGCACGATATTGAAAAAATGTGATATTGCGATATCGATAATGAATATTGCGATATCGATATTAATTTAAAAATTACCAAAGTTATGGGAAAACGCATCAAAATAGATTTATAACACAAGGTTTATTTCAACTGACAGTCATATTGGACTGGTCCAACATGTGTCTACAGAACAGGACATGTTTTACTGCTTGGACAGTATAAAATAAATAAATACAGAGCATGTCTATAGAACAGGACATGTTGTACTGGTTGTATATACACGACTACAGTATAAAAAACAATGCAATGCACATCTGTTGGCTTAAAACCAAAGTATTTCCAAGCTACCGAGGAGGAGGCATTACCCTACAGTCACATTAGCTACAAGAGACAGCTACCATTCATTTTCAATGGGAGTGGCCGTTTGGCCACGAGCGACTGCCAATCAGAGTGAAGGCAGCGTGACGTATGTCAGTGGCTCAAGTCGAAGAAAATAATTCAAGATGGCGGACAACGCTTCAGGACATCGTATTTATGTATATATCTGATATGTTTGGCATTTAATCTCATATATTTGTGATATTCATTCATTCATATACTTTTATCGAGAAATAAATACTTTTAAATCCAAAAACATCGTTCTTGTGACTTAACAATACCTCTGAAGTAACTTTTAAGACGTGGTTTAAGGTAGCACTGGAGAATTTCTGTTTACTGTTACTAAGCAACCAGGGGTAGGCTAGGCACGCCCAGGAGCGCCCACAAGCGAGTGCATGTCGCTCTCTTTTGCAGCTAATGTGACTGTAGGGTTACTTTTGGCCTCTAAACTTTCCTTTCAATCTGTTATTTCGTCGTCTCCCAGAGCAACACTCATTTTCTTACTTTTGTGTTCTTTTTGCTCCACTCTTCGCTCTCTCTTTAGCTCCTTTCTTTTCTTTCGCTTCGTTTTATGGTTCTGCGGAGGCTCCACGCAGTTGATGTTTATACGTGCTCTGGTGTGTGCGTCGAGCATGTGGGTGTGTGTGTGTGGTAGAGCGAAGAAAAGGTGAGAGAGTGACGGCGATTTTCTTCTGAGCGAATAGTGACCCTAGAGTGTTAGTGAGAGAAACTTAAGTGTCTCCTCTGTTCTTTCTGACCACGGTGGAAAATCTGTACTTGGACTGAATGTAACCCAACGTTGTGTTGAGTTTCTCCTCTTGTTGCTTCTATACTCTTTGGGTACATGTCGGGCGGGATGCAACGCAAACAAAATATCGCGGAATTATCGCGAGACTTTTCGATATTGAGTCGATATATTGTGCACCCCTAGCCCCAGCTGGCCGCACATTTGTTGACAAACTACGACGCGCACGCGACGGTGAAATGGCGATTTATCCCTTTAAATGTGAATAAATGACAGTTACACTCATCGCCAGCAAATGCTCTTTCCATTGTGATTGGTGATATCTTTACAACTCGCCATTACCTTGTTTCCTACAGACTGTGTTGATGCGACAGTACATTACAGCCACTCAAAGAGGACAGAGTAACACGGCGGATTTTCTTTTTTTGAAGACTTAGTTAAGGCGGTATGCGTGTGTTGTTAAGGCGGCCACCTTAACTGCAAAGTGCTGCGGGAAACCCTGGTATCAAAAACAGAATGATATCTTAGCACACTCTTTAACTGCTTGCCTTTCATGTCTTCAGCTGTTCTATCAAAATAAAGGCCAAAAATGCCTCAAAAATAAAATCGAAGTCATTTAAAAATTAAATCGCGAACAGGGGTGAATCCAGATCACGATTTTATAACGATTAATCGTGCAGGCCTATTCTGAACTATTCAAACTGGGGCTGCACATTATATCATTTTTGAATACACATTATCAACCTTATTTCGTGCGGCTCTAATTTCAACACTCATTATTTTATTTTATTTTTTTTTATAGCTTTTGCTTAACATAAATAAATAATCGTTTCTGTAACATCTTCAACAGAGTTTAACCCAGTTCAGCAGCCCTTGCTGAATGAGAAAGTGTTGCGGGACAAGAGGAAGAAGCTACGTGAGACATTTGAGCGCATTGTCCGTCTGTATGAGAGAGAGAATCCCGACACGTACAAGGAGCTACGCAAGCTGGAATTGGACTATGAGACCAAACGAGGGCAGCTGGCTCTATATTTTGACTCAGTCAAGGTGTGTTTATGTGTGTCTTTGTTTGGATTCATATGTATGTTTTTTTTATTTGCTGTATTACAAGTCAGAGATTTGTATAAACGTATGTATGCACACTTTGATAAAAGTGTGTTCACCTCTGGTTGGACTCAATGCAGCAATATGGAAATGATTTTGGTTGATTTAGATTTTGATCACTCTCGACCAATTGAGGTTGAATCATTGGCATGAAATCCAGGGAATTATTTATTGGGAAACACTCACTTGTTTTGTGTCTTTTCGTTTGTTTGCTGAGCTTCAACTCTCAATATTAGTTTATTTACATTGCTTATGCTTTGTGGTGACTCTATTTACTATCGTGTTTTTATGTCCTCTTTTTCAGAATGCAGAGTCTGTGGAGGTCGACAGTATCCCTTTACCAGATATGCCTCACGCCCCCTCCAACATCCACATCCAGGACATCCCACTCCCGGGAGCTCAGCCTCCCTCCATACTGAAGAAGAACACCTCTTTTGGGTAGGCATGAACCTGTGTCTGTTACATAGACCAGACGGCCGACCCTCGGCAGAAAAGGCAGTGGGACTGATCAGTCTCCCCGAGTTGGTCAAAAAAAGTGCCTCGGAACACACCGAAGAGACGAGACGTAATACGTCTCCATAACAGCAGGCGGCGCTAATCTGTATTGTCGCCCAAAAATGAAAACCGGCAGCTGATTGGACGAATGCGTCACGTGGGTCTTGTTTCTCCGGAAATACTTGTTCAGAATCCGATCTCATATTGTCTTAAAATAGTTCACCGAAACGTGTTACTGAAAACATTTTAAGAGAGAAATAGGCCGTGCAGTTGCTGAATCTGTCTTCGTTTCAGATCAACAAAGGTCAGTTTAAAAGATTTTCGTCAGATTTTGAGAGACTCTAGTCACGCTCATCCCGCTCCCGGGTTAGCTCTCCACCAATCAGATGGGTCATTTGAGTCCGACTGCCGGCAGTGCCCACCCCGCTGATTATACATGTCAAATCGGCCAAAATGAAGGACGACGGCCCCTCCGACTGACGACGGCACGGAACACACCGAACAGACTCGAGTCACCGACCTCGCCAGACTATCTGACGGCCGATTATCAGCTCTGTGTGTAGTAGGCTTTAGAGATTTGTGGATAAACTAAGTACATGATATGACTGAGTATAACTGTGCCACTGAGGTAATCCTTCTTTTTTTATGTATCTCTCAGTAAAGGACCTCTTTCGGCATCTTCTGGACCTGTTTTGCCGACAGTGCCAGCTGTGCCACGTTTACCTCCAGGGAAGAAGCCCCCTGGCCCCCCACCTGGGCCCCCCCCTCCACAGGTCCTGGCACTGTACGGCATTCCTGCTCGACGAGCTCACGGCATGGATACAGGTAACGCACAAACCCTTAATAACTACATTCTTAAATGCTTAATTTCCTTTTAATAATAACAACTACTTTTCTTTCATAATTGTGTTGCAAGTGGTTGCGCTTACTCTTTTTTTTCCAACCTGAACAGAGCCTTCCATTCCTGGTTTAGACAAGGACTCTGCAATGAAGTTGGGAAGAGATCGGGATAGCGGCAGTGAGAGTGACAGAGATCGGGATGATCTGGACGACGACGAAAGCGACTCTGAGGAGGACAGCGAAGAAGAAAGAGATGAAGGGGGAAACGGTGACCAGAGAATGAGTGTGGACAGGCAGGATGATGAGAGGGAAAGGGAGGAGGAGAGAGACCGAAATGAAAGAAATGCTGGTGAGTGTTTTCAGAAGTGATCAACATATTTTTGCTATACATTTTCTGATTAAAATGGTTAATTTAATTGTATTTATGTACTAGTGGTTTCTGTTCTCCTGTATTGTATTTATTATGTTATAGGTTTAGGTAAAATTAAGTGAAATTGCACTATTATCACAACAGTTTTAGGTGCATTTCCTAAACAATCAGTTGTAATCTGGGATATCACAGAGAATGGTTCTGTTATTTGATGAGAGATGATACAGGATACATTTTCTGGGAGGAAACAGTGATTTTTTTTTTATTATTTTTTTGGGATGTGTGTGCAATGCACAACAATTATCCATGAAAAATTATACCGTTTAGAATTTGTGTTCTACCACTAATATATTCTTTTGATGAATGTTTTGATGTCCCACTACTTCAGGTCGCAGTGTACGTTTCGCGGACATGCCTCCAGAGGCACCCCGTGATGGAAAGAGGAAGAAAAAGAGGGTGGTGAAGAAGACCAAGGCCATTACCCCTCTGCAGGCCATGATGTTAAGGATGGCAGGTACTGTAGTATACCACCGTCTTTGCTTCATACCTGCTAAGCTAGTGCATCCTAATTTCTATTTCTGATGACATGGTACGGTGCTTTTTTTGTTGTTGTCTTTAGGTCAGTCCATTCCTGAAGACGAGGAGGAAGAAGAAGTAGAGGAGGAATACACCGATGAATCAGACAACTCAGACATCGAGGACAGGGGACCACCAGGGGAAAACCAGCCCCACCTGATGGCTAATCAGCGTCTACCCCCTCCTGCTGGGCCAGGGGGACAGCAAGGGCCTCCACACTTGCAAGGTCCACCGATGACTGGCCCCCCACCACTGGGTCCTCCCCCTGCTCCTCCCATGAGACCTCCTGGCCCGCCCTCTGGCCCACCTCCTGGCCCACCACCAGGTTAGTTTACAACATTTATTAGCTGGAATACTTTGCTCCAGCTCTGAACAAATCCCTGGACCTTGTTGTTTTAAAGATGGGCTGGTTGCACTCATTATCCATACGTACACTGTGCATCATTTAGAGGATATATTCTGTCTTCTGTAGGTGCTCCTCCGTTCCTGAGGCCTCCTGGTATGCCGGGAGGCATGAGGGGTCCAATGCCTCGCCTTCTGCCTCCTGGACCTCCGCCAGGTCGGCCCCCAGGCCCCCCACCAGGCCCCCCTCCTGGCCTCCCGCCAGGCCCCCCACCACGAGGACCCCCTCCCAGACTTCCACCCCCGGCACCACCAGGTGTGTGTGTGTGACATGTGACCTGTGTGTGACATGTTCTTTGTCAAACATAGGGATGTCAACGATTAACCGCCGAAAATATTTTTTCACCGGCTATGCGGTGTCGGTCTATAGGTTAATTTGCTTACAAAGTCACACTCTGCTAATGGCTTGTAGCATGTATGTATAATTATTTTAAATGAAATTGATGCTCAGCTGCAGTGAAACTCAAACTTAGGGAGTTAAAATAAACCAATTTAGAGTGGACGTCACAGCTATCGCGCACGCATTGTGGTGGCAGAAAAACAGCCGAAACAATGGGGAATATACTGTTTATCACAATACATCCATGGTTTTTCATGGACGACTTTCTTATACTTTCATGGAGATAGCTGGCTAGTTTCTTAGCTAGCTTGTTTTTTCCACCATGTTTTAATGCTAGGTTGGTTACAGAAAATTAGCCAAACAGCAGACTGGTGAACAGCGGCAGTGCTAGCTCCAGAGACGGATAAGCTAGCTAACTAGCCAGCCCTGAGTAGCTCCCTCCGCTCTCCTATCAGCGAAGTAGTCTGCCAGCGGCGGGGAGGCCGCGGGGTTAGCTAGATAGGGACAGGTTTGGGCGATATTTTTACATTTTTTTCAACCGGCCACAGTCAGCCCAGCAACCAGCGCCAGCTGTGATCGTTAACGTTTAAATTAGCTAAATAAAGTCAGCCAACAAATCTCTCAGCTCTACTACTTCAGTCTAAATTTGAGTGTGATAAACAGTGAATTATTTAAACAAACGTAGCTACCTGTCAAGGCTTAAGTGGCCGTGTTTTCATCTAAACAGGGTTCATACGTTTTGAAAAAACCTGGAAAAGTTATGGAATTTGAAAAATGCAAATTCCAGGCCTGGAAAGGTTTTGGAAACATAAAAAGACCCAGAAAGTTTTGGAAAAGTCATGGAATTTTTTTTTTTTAACACAGCGTAATATGTGATTAATAAATGTATTTCACGTCGTCTTAACCTCACCGTTCTATTCGGGGCACGATATTACGACTCCCACTATGAACCACATAAATTGTCATTCATTTTATTGTTAAACCTCTAAGTGGAAACTTTAACACATATTTTTATTCTTTTGTATAATGTCGAATGACATTTTCAGGAAAACATAGTCATGGATATTTGCCGAAAAGTATTGGTTAAAATGCGTATGAACCCTGTCTAAAAGTGGATTGGGAAATCAATAGATCCCACTACAACTGTCACTTTTCTGCCACCAGTTAAAGGTGCTGTAGGTAGGATTGGGAAGATCCAGGACTTAGCCAAAGAATTTGAACATCAACAACTTCTCAGTCCCTCCCCCCCTTTCTGCTAAAGCCCAAAACGGTCTCCTAAGCCCCTCCCCCCAAATGGGAGAATGAATGCGTGTGCATGAGCAGTGATTGACACGCAGTTAGACTCCCCCCCCCCCCGGCCCTGATTGGTGCATCTGAACAGGGAGCGGTGGATTTTTGAAAATCTCACTACAGGCTGTAGGTGGAGCCAGAGGAGCTGGATTTCTTTTTAAATGACCTGCTTCATGTTGTTCTACTGGAACATAGGTTCAGTTTCAGCAGATATGACAGAAAGTTAGTTTTGTAAGTTTTACCTACTGCACCTCACACCCCCCGCACATAAAAACATCATCATTGTTTATAAACACCAAAATGGTCTATAGACTTTTATACCGCATTAAATATATGTTAGCATACTTTGTTTAAACCAAATGTATGGAGTGGTGAAGTAGGAATGTCTCATACATTTTTCATCAAAATACATCTTGTGTCTCTTTACAGGTATCCCCCCTCCTCCCCCAAGAGCAGGAGGGCCCCCGCGTCCACTTGCCCCACCACTTTCCCTCTTTCCTCCACCTCTCAACTCCAACGTGCTCAGTGCTCCTCCCAACATTGTCCAGCGACAAAAAGGCTCAGGATCCAACCAGGATGGTCCACAGAGCAACATGCCGCCCCCCGCCATGCCCATGTCCATGCGACAGGGTGTCATGCAGATGCCTCCGCCCCCGGGGACAGCTGGCGCCTCCTCGGGTGGCAACCCTCCCAGCCACCACCACGCAGCCACCATCGAAAAGCGACCCAACATCACCTCTGTCGCAGCAGCTGGAGGCGGCCTGGCAGCGGGCGCTGGCTCTGGTGGGGCCACCATCTCTGCCAAACCTCAGATTATCAATCCAAAGACGGAGGTCACCCGCTTTGTGCCCACAGCACTGAGGGTGCGAAGGGACAAAGGAGGAGCAATGCCCGGAGCAGCACCTGGGCCAATGGAGAAGGGACGGGGTGGTGTCGGAGGAAGGAGGGGAGATGAAGGCATGGGAGGTGGACAGGGGCAGAAACAGCAGTCAGCAGCTACCCCGATGGGTTTGGTCCACCAAACACAGATGGGTGCTGTGTCTCAGCCCAACATGAAGACTAAGGACCAGATGTATGAAGCCTTTATGAGGGAGATGGAAGGGCTCCTCTGAGACTCAAGAGGGTATTCAGTGGGGCGCTCTAAACAAAAGGAGTGTATTTGTTTTCTGTGTTTTCTGTGCAGAGTTCTAGGTAGCTGTGTTCAAGACAGTCGACTAGATCAGTTTCTCTTCAGTACGGAAAGGCTGCCACACTCAGCACTGGTCTCACCAGGGTCATTTTCATTTGATCTGGACTATTATTTGTTGTATCAAAGAGAATGTGAATTTGATGTACGTAAAGATTGGTTGCTATGAGGAGGCAACTTATTAAAAAAATAACGCTATAAAAAGTTTTTTGCCAGAGACAACCCAAGTTTTTTTTGTCCTCCAGTATGTTATTTTTTCCCTTTTTAACTGCGTTTTTCCTCCGGCCAACTATTTGTGATTTACCATGACCAAAAAAAGCATTTTGTATGATTATTTTATCGGTGATCTCCATCTCATCTCATCTCTAAACATGTTGGACATCAAAATAAAGTTGTGGCAAGTCAACCACTGACAATATACATGTCTCAAACTGTTTGATCTGCAGCTAAATAAATACTTTTTACCTCATATTTCAGTGTGATGTAATACAGGAGACAAGATAAGCAACACATGGCCAAAATAATTAGGTCCATATTGTAGCAATTTGTGTATGGATGCTTTTTGCCTGGAAAAATAATTTTCTAAATTCCACCAGTCTGCAATTTATATTTCGATTTTCTCCTCAAACATATTTTTTTAAGTAGGTGACTAAGAGATGAACTCAAGCATCTCTTGATTAACAAATTCAAATGTATTCATTTGAATTTATCATTAAATGGATATTATTCAACACTATTCACAATATGTTTCATACATTTTTTTTTACAATATTACCGTATTTTTCATACACTTTAAACTGTCCGTTGTTGAGGTTAACTTTATTTTGGCCAAGTTTGCATTTGAGCTACTACTTTTAGCTAACTAATTCAACGGCATATTCATTTCTTTTAGTTGGCGAACTATTTGAACTGTACATAAACAACAATTCCCGTCAACCATTGCGGCTTATGCTGGAACTCGTTACCGCATCTGCGCATTCCGGAGCTCAGCTGAAGACACGTTGGGGCGAAAACATGGCGGACGACGTTGTGGAAAGCGTGAAGCCAAACACAGATGAAACCCTCGAAGGTTTGAGCAGTGACTGTGATAACAGTCACCTAAGTAGCGGCGAAAACGAGGAGGCAGTAAAGACCTTTAAGGATTTGGTAGGTTTGTCTAACAGAGCGAAGAATAGACGGCATTTTAGCAACATAAACAAGCAGCGGCATAGCAGTTTAAGCTAGCTAGTCTAACGCTACGCTAAATTCATCTGTATTTTTTAATATGAAATACGCTGACGACGGTGTGACTTGGTAGCAAAACATGATCAGCAACTTACAAACCGTGTGTACCCGGTGTGTTTGCCGTTCACAGGGTGTTACTGAGGTTCTCTGTGAGGCTTGTGATCAGCTGGGATGGAAGAGTCCAACAAAGATCCAGATAGAAGCTGTTCCAGTAGCCCTGCAAGGTGAGTGATCACTGACACTGTGTCTAGAGCTGGGCAATGCATCGATATTATATCGATATCGTGATATGAGACTAGATATCGTCTTAGATTTTGGATATTGTAATATCGTGATATGACATAAGTGTGGTCTTTTCCTGGTTTTAAAGGCTGCATTACAGTAAAGTGATGTACTTTTCTGAACTTACCAGACTGTTCTAGTTGTTTCCTCACTTAGACATTATGTCCACATTGCTGATGATTATTAATCTAAAATCTAAGTGTGCAGATATTTTGTTAGAGCACCAATTGTCAACCCTAGAATATCGCAGCAATATTGATATCGAGGTATTAGGACAATAATCTCGTGATATCTGATTTTCTCCCTATCGCCCAGCCCTACACCAGATGTGAGGAGGTGATTTGTTATAGGGCTGCAACTAAGATATTATTTTCATTGTCGCTTTATCGGTCGATTACTTTCTCAATTAATTGATTAGTTGTTTGGTCAATACAAATTCAAATAAAGACAGAGGAGTGAAGAAACTAGAAAATATTCACATTTAAGAAGCTGCAATCAGAGAATTTTTATAGGATTTCCATTAAAAGGCGATAAACCGATGAATCGATTATCAAAATAGTTTGATTATCGATATTATAATCGATTAATCTTTGCAGCTCTAATGCCTTCTATTACACATAGTGATCTGTTTGTAATGATTGGTCATTCAGTTTTTAAATATGTGTAGTTACATAATGAAATAAGAATGAAGAGTGCTCAAAATATGACACTCTAAAAAGTGAAGGTTAAAAACTATTATCCCTCTGTACTGGTCACAGAGGGTGAGACGTAGTATTGTAATATCGTACATGGCTTAAGTGTTGTCTTTTCCTGGTTTTAAAGGCTGCATTACAGTAAAGTGATGTCATTCTCTGTGTTACCAGACTGTTCTACCTCTTCTATTATTTCCACCTTTACCCACTTAGTCATTATATCTACGTAACTGAAGATTATTTATCTTAAATCCCATTGTGAAGATATTTTGTTAGAGCACCAATAGTCAACCCTGTAATATCGCCACAATATCGACATCGAGGTATTAGGACAAGAATATCGCCAGATCTGATTTTCTCCATGTCGCCCAGCCCTAACTGTGTCTTTTGTGCAGCTTACTCTAAACAACTGTGGTGGAAGAAGCATTCAGATCTTTATTAATAAGAGAGCAAGCTTTTGGTGCAACAGTGGCGAGGAAAAACTGAAACCTCTGACAGACCGTGACTCTTAGTGTGCGGCCATCTGCTGCTGCCGGTTGGGACACAGAGACACTGCTACAGATATACAGATATGGAGAATATGATTCATGTTAGAGATGTACCGATTACAACTTTCCAGGCCGTTTCCGATTTTCTTTGAGTTAGGCCAGCTGATACCAATTTTAGCTGATTCTGATTTCATTTTTTCTAACCACTTTACAGCACACACAAATATTTATTTTCTATCTTTTCTTTAATAGAACATTTTGCACAGAACATAGAACATTTTTTTGAACAGATAATGGATCACTATAAAATACAACTATATAAATTACTCCTGGTGTGGGAAATTCACACACATCTAAAGTGCAATGTTAGAACCATTTCCTTCATTTCACATCCAATATCCAACTAAAAAAAATGTGATTTAGGTTTTTGGTGTCGTCCCTCCACGCCCTACTTTCTCCTTGCAGGTGTTGCATATTGCAAACTTGTTATCTTCTGCACACACGCTGAAGAATTTCCAAACAGCTGACATGTTGCAGGTTAATTCGCCAGGTTCCTACATGTGGGAGAATAGCGCCGACACGCGCTTCACACCGCGAAGTTGAGAGAAAGGAAAAAGAGACCGTGCTGTCGCGTCCATGTGTGCGTCCTTGAGAACTGTAACTGGTATAACTTATGTTGTCAGTTAATTGTAGCGTTGACCGGCATGAAATCACCATATGTCAGACTGACCTGCCGGTTGCCGGTCATGGCCGAGCACGTGAAAACCGGCCAATTCCGGTCACCGGCCGGTCTATCAGTGCATCTCTAATTCATGATATTCAAATCCCTACTTAATACACATAACTTCTGTAATGTCTGTCTGTACCTTCTTCTTGATCTGCAGGGAGGGATGTTATTGGCCTGGCAGAGACGGGTTCAGGAAAGACGGGTGCCTTTGCTCTGCCCATCCTGCAGTCGCTGCTGGCCTCGCCCCAGAGGCTCCACACTCTCATCCTCACCCCTACCAGGGAGTTGGCTTTTCAGATCTCTGAGCAGTTTGAGGCCCTGGGCTCCAGCATTGGCATTAAGTGTGGTACGTGTCAAGTAAAGGTTTACTGGTTTGCAGTGATGCAGATGACTTTTTTTTTTTTTTTTTTTTTTTTGTATGGTTCTGTTCCTAAAACTTGTCTCATCTCTTCTGCAGCTGTCATAGTTGGAGGAATCGATATGATGTCCCAGTCCTTGGTGTTGGCTAAAAAACCACACATTGTTATTGGTAAGACAAATACTGATATTATAGTATAATACTGATACTGATAAGTCAAACTATGATCAGTATTTGTTTATTTTTACACCGGTATCTTAAACTGTGGCACATTAGCAGTCAATTCATGGTCTTTTGCATGCGTATGTAAATTCGCTAGTGCTGAACCGGTGTGATCTTTGTTTCTTGTTTTTTTTTTAATTACTGTGATGAAGTGAATGAAATGTGTTTCCAGCCACACCTGGTCGGTTGATAGACCACATGGAGAACACAAAGGGCTTCTCCCTACGAGCTCTCAAGTTCCTGGTCATGGACGAAGCCGACAGAATCCTCAACATGGACTTTGAGACGGAGGTGGGTAGTTAGAAACTCTTAAATTATTGACGTCAGTTTACGCTTCTCTTTTGCTTCTCTTTGTAATGTACTTATAATGTATTTAGTATTAAGAAACTTGAGTGGAAATATTCCTTTATTTCAAGGTATAATATGTTAGCCTGGATGCCAGCCGAACTTCGCCCCGCCCACAACATTTCAGGTCGGGATGTTCGGTCTGGACTTGATCCGTTGTGGAGCTACTATGCTCCAACCAGAGCTGTTTGGACCAATCAGATTGTCAGGGCGGGCTTTATACGATGATGGACAGATGATCAACAGTAACCTAATCAACCACGTCACCAAAGAGCGCTTGGGTTGAATTCGTTTACAAGAAAGATGGCCGCCATCGCGTCTGTTATAGAAGATATCGACAGCGCATTCATTTCAAAAGAGGAACAGATAACCGCGATCAAGGCATTTGTTGATCAGAAAGATGTCTTTGCCGTCCTTCCTATGGGATTGGTCACGTCACATACTCCGTTGCTCTGATTGGTTGTAGGTCTATCCAATAGAGCGCAGAGGCATTTTCTTTCCTGGTTCGGTTGAAACACGCCCCATAATCACAGCCCAATGGAGCAGTATCAGACTCAGATTCTGACTAGAATCTGAATATGACGACGTCAGGCTAATACTAAGTATACTAGGGAGGATTTTTGTAAAAAAAAAACAGTGTATAGACTAATACAATCCCTCTCAATCACTTATGACCCATTAAGTGTATGGGGGGTGTCTGTATCTACAGAGACCCTCTGCCTGGATTCTCTTTTCTTCTTATTTTTAAGTGCGGGACGTTTATGGGCATCAGCAAAGAGCCTTTGGGCCCTCCGTGGGTGTGTAACCCCGAGCCAATGACTGCATTCTCATCCCTAATTTCCACCACGTGTGTCTGCGCTGCGTTCCGGAGGCGCCGCGGCCCCCGCGAGCAATCGCGGCCGTACAATTCCGCCACCCGCGGCAAGACAACACGCTCCGCGTCTGAGACGCTGCTGTTGTGGTACGGCGCGTGTCGGAGGACGGAACAAAACCGCGGCGCAGCAGAGACGCGCTTAGTGGTAAATCCAGGTCACGGCCAATCGCCGCTTTGCCCTCCGTGTCTCATACAGACGCAAAAGTTTAACTGACACAGACACACACACAGACAGACAAAGTTCTGCATTCCCTCATAATCTGACAATGGAGACCTTCCCGTGTGTGTGTGTGTGTGTGTGTGAGATTCACTGCGTTTTTCTCCAGCTTGCTCGACCACTGCTGCGCTCGCTCTCTCTCTCTCTCTCTCTCTCTCTCTCTCTCTCTCTCTCTCTGTGTCTCTCTCTCTCTCTACATATTCACTACCTATTATACCGTTAACTTGGAAAATTGCAACAAAAATAATTAAACGTCTGACAGTATGAGTTTTCTTTCTTTTGCCAGGTGGATAAAATCTTGAAGGTGATTCCCAGAGAGAGGCGCACCTTCTTGTTCTCTGCCACCATGACCAAAAAGGTAGAGAAACGCGTATCAATACTGAGAAGGCTTTTAACCAGGCATAGTTGTCGCAGTATGTGACCTGTCTTATAGTCTCACTTTGTTCGGTGTTACTGGTTGCTACTGCCGTACCTTTACCAGGAAAATGACTAAGCGGATGCCAGAGCATTCCACCACTTGTAGAGTCGACGCGCTTCTTTCTTTCACTGACTTTCACTTTTGTTTCGGTTACAGGTCCAGAAACTACAGAGAGCCGCTCTGAAAGATCCTGTCATGTGTGCGGTGTCCACCAAATACTCAACAGTTGACAAACTCCAGCAGTACTACGTCTTCATACCATCCAAGTACAAGGTAGGGCACATTCTCTTCATGTTTTAATGTCTGAAACCAGATGCATGTTCTCTGCTAACCACAATCACTTTGTGATGGCATGTTATTGGAGTTTTTCACACCGTTTTGTGCCCGTGTGTGTTTCCGTGGCAGGACTGTTACCTGGTGTCCATCCTCAACGAGCTGGCCGGCAACTCATTTATTATTTTCTGCAGCACGTGTAACAATGCCCAACGGGTGGCGCTGTTGTTAAGGAACCTTGGCATCACTGCTATCCCTCTTCATGGCCAGATGAGTCAGGTAAAGCTACAGACAGACAGACAGACAGACAGACTCACAGAGAGACAGACCCACAGATAGACAGACAGACAGACAGACAGACACACCCACACAAATCCACTTGATGTTAAATGTGTTAACAGCCGCTGAGCTCTTGGGCTGAGGCATTAGCATTGATGATAATGTTATACACTGAACTGTAATTTTTTTTGTTGCACACGTAACATGCTCTGCCTCTCTTTGTCCACACATACTATAAATGGTTGATAATGCGGAGTCTTGTCTTCTGCTAAACAATCATTCATACATTCATTCATTCATTATGAAAGAAATTCTCTGATTGCAGCTTGTTAAATGTGAATATCTTCTAGTTTCTTCTCTCCTCTGTGACAATAAACTGAATATCTTTGAGTTGTGGACAAAACAAGACATTTGAGGACATCATCTTGGGCTTTGGACATTTTATAGACTAAACAACTAATAGATTAATTGAGAAAATAATTGACAGATTAATCGACAATGAAAATAACCGTTAGTTGCAGCCCTAGCTGATGAATCATTTTTAATCAAAAATGACAAATTCACGTAATGGAATGTTTTGCTCTTTGCTGACATTCTGTAGATGATTAATAGAGAAAATAATTGGTTTGTTAATTGATAATGAAATTAATCATCAGTTGCAGCCCTACTTTAGCTGCTCCGCCGTTAGGAACAGCTTGCTTTGGTGCAGCCTGATGACATAGCGAAGTGAATTCATGTTGCCAAAATGGTAGAGTGTGTCTATTTTTCCAGGGGTTTTGCAATGAAAAGTCCTTTGTGTAACATTTACTAACAGCAGATAAGCCATATTTGAACCAATTGTTGGACTACCTTTACATTATCTGCAACAAGAGATCTTTACTGACGAGCATAAACGCCATCCCCGGCCTTTACTCATCCTTTTTCAGCCATTGTGTGACTGTTGAATAGTTATGGAAGAACAGCACCCTCTTCTGGTTTTGTGCCATACAGCAACTTGTTTTTAATGTAAATAAATAGACTCACATACTTTTATTAAAGTGCTCATATTATGCTCATCTTCAGGTTCATAATTGTATTTGGAGGTTGTACCAGAATAGGTTAACGTGGTTTAATTTTCAGAAAACACCATATATTTGTTGTACTGCACATTGCTGCAGCTCCTCTTTTCACCCTGTGTGTTGAGCTCTCTGTTTTAGCTACAGAGTGAGACCTCTCACTTCTGTTCTATCTTTGTTGGGAGTCACACATGCTCAGTACCTAGGTAAGGACTACTAGCCAGTCAGAAGCAGAGTATGAGGGCGTGCCCTGACAGTACCTAGGTAAGGACTACTAGCCAGTCAGAAGCAGAGTATGAGGGCGTGCCCTGACAGTACCTAGGTAAGGACTACTAGCCAGTCAGAAGCAGAGTATGAGGGCGTGCCATGCTAGCAGCTAGGTGAGCATTATAACGTGTGTTCCAAAGTGACCACGTTTGTCTCTGAAGTAAAGGCTGGACTACAATAGAGCTGTTTGGAGCAGTTTGTGAACAGTGTTTTCTGTTGGAGATGGTAAGTCCCTTTGTGGGGGACTTTGGGCTTTTTCACTTTGTAAACCTATAACGTGAAAAGATGTATAACCAGAGATGGCAAAAGTACTCACTTCCCGTACTCAAGTAGAAGTACAGATATCTATTGTATTAAAAAATACTCTGGTAAAAGTAGAAGTACTGATTTAACTTCTTTACTCAAGTAAAAGTAACAAAGTACAGGCTTGGAAATGTACTTAAAGTATAAAAGTAAAAGTAGCCTTGCGAATGACAACCATTTTTAATGCAAAGCTACCTGGACCACACAAATGTTACAAGAGTGCAAGCTGAGAAATGTCAGTGGACATGGAAAAAAGGCTCTTTATATGCCAATAGGCCTAAAACATCACATGTATGAGTTACAACTAACAACCACTAGATGGCAGCAGCGTATAAGAAATGAACTGACAGCAAGTAAATGTTTGAACATGGAGTGCTAATAATAATAAATGTAATATGTCAGGCTCACAATTTTCCATACTACTATGTGCTAACGTTACTGTCAATGATTTGCCGTGAATGAATGCCGCCGAATCTGTCGAGTCGTCTTGTAGTGGTGCGTCAAGTGCAACGTATATTCCCATCCAATTAGATTGAATTCAGTATTGTTGACGCGAATAAATACTAACGGTAACTCCACTGAAATTATTTGAAACTAAAGTAACGAGCCAATTTTGTAAAGTGTAAGGAGTAGAAAGTACCGATATTCGTGTTAAAATGTAAGGAGTAAAAGGAAGAAGTCGGCACAAAAATAAATAGTAAAGTAAAAATACCTGAAAAATCTACTTGAGTACAGTAACAAAGTATTTGTACTTCGACGTATTTGTACTTTGTTACTTCCCATCTCTGTATTCAACACAATAAAGGTAAGGGAAAAAGCATGATATGAGCACTTTAAGCTTTTGAGGAAGCATTTCCATCAGTGCCTAACCCTTCTCTGCAGCGTTTTACTGTGTATTTCATTCCTTTTTCACTCACTGGACCTACCGCTATGTGTTAATCAGAACAAGCGTCTCGGATCGCTGAACAAGTTCAAGTCCAAGTCTCGGTCGGTGCTGCTGGCGACCGACGTGGCGTCCAGAGGACTGGACATCCCTCACGTCGACTGCGTCATCAACTACGACATCCCCACTCACTCCAAGGTACCTCGATGCCGATGTTCAGCAATCGCTGCCACGTTCGATGATTTCATGTGTTTGATTTGATTTTAATGGATCTTTGGATGTGTCTGCCCTCGTAGGACTACATCCACAGAGTCGGACGGACAGCCAGAGCAGGGCGCTCTGGGAAATCCATCACTTTTGTCACTCAGTAAGAACCGCCTGTTTCTCACCCGTGGCCACACTTTTTTTTGATGTGATTTTTTATTTTTTTAACTTTTCTGGCTCATTCACTTATCTATGTATACGTTTATATGTAACACAGACGTGAGCTCCTCTTTCGCCGTTTTTCTAATGTTAGGGTAAATATAAAAATGAAACTGACGTAGTCTGTTATCTTAGATATGATGTGGAGCTCTTCCAGCGAATCGAAAGCCTGATTGGGAAGAAACTTCCGGCCTACCCAACCCAGGAAGATGAAGTGATGATGTTGGTGGAGAGGGTGAGCGAGGCCCAGAGATTTGCCAGGCTGGTAAGTCATCACATGACCTCACACATGGACAACCGTGTTGTTTGTCTATGGCTACGTTCACACCGCAAGTCTAAAAGTCTAATGTTTGGCTGTTCACATTACCTTTTTTAAAATGTGGCCTCTATCAGATTCCAGTGTGAACCGTTTGCGGTTTCGAACTGACCCGCATGCGCAAAAGAACAATAACGATGACATCAGACGCAGCACGCTGTTGCACTAAAGTTAGGGAGGTTATGGAGGAAGTAAGCATTTTGGCTTTTATTTCAAAATGTTTGTGTAATGGCAGCTGTAACATTAATGAGCAGGTGCTGAGGAGGAGGAGAATGAAGAGAAAGAGAGCTTGATCCTTCTAGTTGTGATTGAATTAATTAGGTCTAACACCTCACTCTCGCTCCATTGACTTGCTCCGTCACTGTTCTCCATTTTGTAGGCCTAGTGAAGTTTTTAATGTTACTGTCTGTGTCTAGCGCTAACTCCCACCGGCGCATAATTGGCCGGGTCAATTATGCGCATTGGCCGGGTCGGCCATTTTGGCCGGGTCGGCCAAAATGAAGGCCGACGGCTCCTCGGACGGACGACGACACGGAACACACCGACCAGACTCGCTAGCAGACATGCTCAGTCCGTCTTGGCAGATTTCGCGCCTAAGCTAGCTACTGTATACCATATCGTCTTGTCACAGTATATAATTTTATAGTAAGTATAGTATAGTATAGTAATAGTCATTTTCGTCAGATTTTGAGAGGCTCATCTGCTTGCCATTTCTGGGTGAGTCCCGACTGCCCTGTCTCCCACTGAGCATGTCGGGTCGGCCAAAATGAAGGCCGACGGCTCCTCGGACGGACGACGACACGGAACACACCGACCAGACTCGAGTCACCGACCTCGCCAGACTGTCCGACGGCCGATTATCGGGTTGGTGTGTCAGCGCCTTAAAGGGGAGAGAGAGTGGATGACAGTTTGCTTGAGTTCAGTAGAGCAGACGGCTCTGCAGAGTCGTGTAATTACGACTTTCTGACTTTTCATAAACAGCTGAAGGAGCGGCGGTGCGCGGTGTACATAGCGTAAACCCTGTTGTGCGTCTGTCCTATTTCTGATACCGTGGCGGCAGAAATTTTAACGTGGCGGGCCATAAAATCAACATAGAGGAAACACTGTTAAACTCAGTTCAATTTCAACACATTTGGAACATGACTGGCAGTGTTGATGGAGTACTTCATCTGATACTGCTGTGGGGTAACGTCTGGGCTGAAAAGGGTTGGGAGCAACTGCTTTTAAAGAAAGATGAATGTCATATCTGGATTGTTTATTGAAGAAGTCTACCCAAAAAGATTAAGACAAGTCTATATTTTCTCAGGAAATGAAGGAGCAAGGTGAGAAAAAGAAAAGGCCCAGAGGAGGAAATGGAGACGAGGATGACACGGAACAAGCAAGCGGAGTGAGGAAGAAAGTGAGAGGAGGAGGAGGAGGAGGAGGCGGAGGCGGCGGGGGAGGAGGAAGAGGGGGGATGAAGAAGAGGGGTGCAGCAGCCTGGAGGGGAGGACGCTGAAGCCTCCTACATTAACCGACTGTACATAACCATAACACATGCGTTTCTAGCCCCTCTATAAAATTTTTCCATTTGTAATAAAATGCCATTGTAAAAACCAAAGCTTGTGTTTGTGGTAGAGTGATGTGTGATTGGGCTCTAGTGCACGCTAGTTGCTACTTATGAAACACGCACACCGTTAGGTGTTGGGCTAGCAGACATGCTCAGTCCGTCTTGGCAGATTTCGCGCCTAAGCTAGCTACTGTATACCATATCGTCTTGTCACATGGTCAAATAGAGATTTGACATTGGACAACATCAACATATACCCTGGAAATCCAGAGTTCTCACAAGAGCACAATTTGAATTTGCTCAGCGAGTCACTGGCATTCAGTAGTGATGCTCATTAACTATGCCCTCGTAGCCGAGCTGCACCAATCACATCGGTGTATCCGATATAGGCGGGCCAGATGCGAGCTAAACAGATGACGACAGCGCTGCGACGTTGAAGTCATTAGTAAACATTGCAAGATGGCTACGGATGAACACCAGTTGTTTGAAACGGCTTTGGCTGCTACAATGAACGAGTTAGACTTGGCTTTTTATCTAAAAGAGGAACAGAAGACGGCGCTCAAATCATTCCTTTGCAAGAAGGACGTTTTTGCTGTTTTGCTGACCGGATACAGCAAGAGTATAATCTACCAGTTAGCTCCTCTGGTAGCTAAGAGTTTAATCTACCAGTTAGCTCCTCTGGTAGCTAAGAGTTTAATCTACCAGTTAGCTCCTCTGGTAGCTAAGAGTTTAATCTACCAGTTAGCTCCTCTGGTAGCTAAGAGTATAATCTACCAGTTAGCTCCTCTGGTAGCTAAGAGTTTAATCTACCAGTTAGCTCCTCTGGTAGCTAAGAGTTTAATCTACCAGTTAGCTCCTCTGGTAGCTAAGCATAGAGCTCAACAGTCCCGCCCACAGCGGGTTCCGGAAGTAAAAATACAATGCAATTTCATATGTCACCCCGTGTATTGTTGTGATTGGTCGTAGTGTTATCCAATTGCGTGCAGTGAGATTTTCAAATGCACGCTTGGTGCCGCCCCTCAAGTTGGGCCATTTTCATTACTCAATGTCAGACCCTTAATCTTTTGGATTTGGGTCTGGATTTCCAGGCTAATCAACATACATATTACCCAGCAATCATCATTGCACATCTGTATAAAACAAAAATACTAAAGAAAATAAATGATTAATTTCAAGAGTTCAAAATGATCACCTTTTAGTGAAAACTGCCATTTGGATGCCATCTAAAACGGGTCATTTGTGTCGATCCGATGAGTTTATTTATCAAGTGCCGTGAACTGATGTCACCCGCTGTCATTTTCAGCAATAACCATATACATTCTAGAGTTTTTCCAACAATATACTGTATATATGCTAAATCAACTGTAAATCCACATTTTAAAGCTAAAAAAAACCTTCCCAAGGCATCTTCGTCACCTTTTTCATCCGTAATGGGTTTGGACCCATGTGTATAGCAAATGGCACTTTTTAATTTTTTTATTTACCGTGAGTTCTTTGAAGGTGAGGTGTATTTCCGATGTGGCAGTCTGAATCACCCCGAAGTCATTCACTCTGCCCAACACACTGTTGGAGGGCTGCTCTGTTTATGGGCCCCCCACCCCACGGGCCCCAGTGCAACGGCACTGCCTGCACTGACTATATTTACACCCTTGGTGAGTTATGTTGAACATAAAATCCTGCTGTTGTGGCTTTCAGACACAAGAGGGGGGTGTTCAGTTTACAGCAGGAGAAGGGGAATGATGGCTTAATGTATGCCCTTTGAATGGCATAAAGCCACGTGTCTTTCTTTAAACTTTTAAAAAAAGTTTTTTTGTTTTTGTCTTAAAGGATTTTTTTTGTTTAGAATGAAGACCTTGTGAGCTATCAGATGGTATACCAGAATGTTCTGCAGTGATAATGCAACATATTTTTGGAGCGTCTCTGTATTGCAGGCAAGCAACAGTTGCAATATCGATCTTTTTTTTGCATACAATGTCATTGGTTTGCAAATTGGAGGGTTGGTTTCTGTCAGCCAATGATGGAGAGGGGGAGAGAAAGACCGCAAAGTGAAAGCCCAATTGTCTCCAGGCTGCATCTAGTGGGTGTGTGCAATGCATAGATATTTGGGGGGTAGATTTCAAAAAGCGTTAACTGCAGCATAATGTCATCATAAAATCCTTATCAATGTGTTTATATTCGTGACTTAAAGGCATCTAGCACACACGACCCACATTTCTGCTCGGGTGAATCACTCCAGAGGGTGTCACAGTGGTGTATTCATCTGCATGGTCACTCTCTATGTGAGCATAGTCCATCGTAGGCGGGCACAGCAGCGGTCAAGTCTGCTCGGTTTAGGAGGGGCCCCAGTATAGAGGTAGAACTGTGCCTGCTGTGGTGCATACCGAAGCCCCAATACATGCCTGCGGTTCAGTCGTGTGGAGCAGCTAGTTGCACACAGGCTCGCATCAGGGGGAGACATAACACGGACTGCTCGGTGAACAGGATCTGACTGCTGCTTCGCTGACTACTCCAGGTGAGTTCATTATTATTGTTCACCGCGAGGACGGGGGATGAGAGCGCGCGCGCGAGAGGACGGGGATGAGAGAGCGCGTGAGAAATAATAGTCACTGTGGGTAAACGGAGCAGAGTCCAGGATAGAGGATGCGTGGAGGTCTCTCTGGAAACTTAGTTTGACTGTGACGTTAGTCATCATTTAGGTAATTAACTCGTGAGTTAAGAACACACTTTTTTAATGTGAGGTAGCACAGCTTGCTGACCCCTTTCCCCGCTAGATAAAAGGTAATGAAATTAATAATAGAGAACAGAATAAGTGCTATTTTAGCTAAGCTGTTGTATAAGCTCCACCATCTGTATAGACAAATGCAGGTTGGCAGGTTGATATATTATCTGGACGACGCGGATATGTGTTATAGCAGGTTATTTGCTTTACCGCAAGATTTCTAGACGAAGGGGGACTATAGTATTAATGTGTCATTCACGACGTTTGATCTGCCGTGAAGCATACGCAGTATGCGCATTGCTATTGTGCAGACCCATCCAGTGAGAAGTCGTGCTGACCACCAGACCTCCACTAAAACCTGGGTTTTAAAATGTAGTCCAAGTTACCGTTCAGGGATACAGCACATAGGCTGCTGTATCCCTTCTTCAGTGTGTCCTGGGCATTACTTTGTTATTACACCAGATTATGGGGTAGGCAATATATCGATATTATATCGATATCGTGATATGAGACTAGATATCGTCTTAGATTTTGGATATTGTAATATCGTGATATGACATAAGTGTGGTCTTTTCCTGGTTTTAAAGGCTGCTTTACAGTAAAGTGATGTACTTTTCTGAACTTACCAGACTGTTCTAGTTGTTTCCTCACTTAGACATTATGTCCACATTACTGATGATTATTTATCTAAAATCTAAGTGTGAAGATATTTTGTTAGAGCACCAATTGTCAACCCTAGAATATCGCCGCAATATTGATATCGAGGTATTAGGACAATAATCTCGTGATATCTGATTTTCTCCCTATCGCCCAGCCCTACACCAGATATGAGGAGGTGATTTGTTATAGGGCTGCAACTAAGATATTATTTTCATTGTCGCTTTCTCAGTTAATTTTTTCTCGATTAGTTGTTTGGTCAATACAAATTCAAATAAAGACAGAGGAGTGAAGAAACTAGAAAATATTCACATTTAAGAAACTGCAATCAGATAATTTTTGTAGGATTTTTATAAAAAGGCGACAAACAGATGAATCGATTATCAAAATAGTTGGAAACTAATCGATTAATCTTTGCAGCTCTAATGCCTTCTATTACACATAGTGATCTGTTTGTAATGTGATTGGTCATTCAGTCTTTAAATATGTGTAGTTACATAATGAAATAAGAATTAAGATGCTCAAAATATGACACTCTAAAAAGTGAAGGTTAAAAACTATTATCCCTCTGTACTGGTCACAGAGGGTGAGACGTAGAGGGCTGTTAGAGAATTTTAAAGTGCACATGAGGTGTGTATTAGGGCTGTTGGAACGAATTCCGAAAGACGAATATAATTCGAATAGTAAAAAAATCGATACTATTCGAATGCTGAAATTACTATTTTTTTTATAAATAGGTTGGCTAACGTTAGCTAATCTCCCTCTTCTCTCATGTCATGTCTGAAGAACAGGCCGTTACGGGAGTGAGAAACACAATGCATTGTGAGCTAACGTTACGTACCGAGTAACGTGCAGTAGTACAGGGTACAAGTACAAGTACAGGGTGGAGTGACAGGCTGCGGCTGGAAATCGGAAGAAGGATGAGAAATAGTTTTAACATGACTTTAAAATCGACATCCACCGAGCCAAAATGCTTATGTTATCAATAGTTAGCTCGTTCTGGTTTCCATACTGCGTCGCGAGTTAGAAGAGCTTAGCTGGGAGCTTCATTGAGACAGCTAAAGTTAATGTTAACTGCCCTACAGCTGTCAGAGTTAGCTTCCACTTCATATATTACCTTCTAACAGCTCAGTAACGTGACAATCTGCAAGAAACAGGTTGCTTTTAAATCACTTAAATAGTAGGGACAGCACAGTTTGGCTTAGTTATCAATGCCGTTAGCATCGTGGCTAACACTATTGTTACTTAGTTTATGACAAATCGTTTCGACTGTGCTTTCTAACATGATGTCATTGTGCTAACCAAGCACCGTTAGCCTCTACAACAGCCGCTTCAATACACTTGTTAGATAATGTTACATTACAGAGTTCTCTGTTGATTTGAGTTGGTCGCTGTGTGCGTGGTGGAAAATAATGTAAACAGAGAGCAGCGTGCCAGAAATGCAATGCGCCATGACGTAGGTCCCCTTTAAGGCCAGGCTGATGTTGGAAGTCCCTCTAGTGGACAGAACGTGTAACAACAACCACATGCTTAGTGGCATTGACAATGCATAAGCCTGAGTAGTGTAGTACATATTATAACAGGCTGCATTTGAGCATTAAATATTCAAATATTATTTGAATATTTAAAGAAATTACAAATGAAATTTGAATGGTATTATAGAGGAAGATTGACAGCTCTAGTGTGTATTATGTTTCTGATATTTCATATCTTACACGTAATGTCTAAGGTGCCAATCCCTGCTCCTCTATCTGTTCTAGGTGGCCACGTTGCTCTGGTAAACCCCAGGTAAGATGTCTCATCGGAGTGGGCAAGAGGACCCAGAGCGGTACCTGTTTGTGGACCGGGCTGTGGTTTACAACCCAGCCACACAGGCTGACTGGACGGCCAAGAAGCTGGTGTGGATCCCCTCTGAGCGCCATGGCTTTGAGGCGGCCAGTATCCGGGAGGAGCGTGGCGAGGAGATGCTGTTGGAGCTGGCTGAGAACGGGAAGAAGGTAGTGATCAGCAAGGATGACATCCAGAAGATGAACCCGCCCAAGTTCAGCAAGGTGGAAGACATGGCCGAGCTCACGTGCCTGAATGAGGCATCTGTGCTGCACAACCTGAAGGACCGCTACTACTCGGGACTCATATACGTGAGTGACAGGCCTTCAAAGATGTCTGTGTTTTTGTAACAGTCTATACCTTCCACACACAGGGGAATGGTTAACGCACAGATCCCCCGGTTCTCACAGCTGTAGATTGAATTTCACTCCTAGTTGTTATAATTTAGAAATTATGGGCAGTTTTTCTGCTTGTGTGCACACTAGTCTTAACTTTTTAGCCATCTGTCTTTTATACTCTTGTGTGAACGTGAGATCTGATCTTTATCCGTCTTTGTTTGGGCACAGAGAGGACATTGAGCTTTTTGCTGTCCTGTATGAATCCTGACCACACACACACACACACACACACACACACACACACACACACACACACACACACACAGTATGAGTGGCAGATCTTTTAACCATTGCCAGACTTTTACCTCCGCTGGATCTTGTCTCCCTACTGCCCCTGGGTTACCTTCCCCCCATGGCCTCTCTCTCACCTCGGCCAATGGCAGGCCTCCTCCATAACACTACTGGTTTCAGTTTGTTTGTCCTGCTCTGTGCTCCTACTGGTTGCCTCGTTTGATCACAGCGATGGCTTGACCTCTCTCTCTAACATCCGTGACATTGCCACTGTGTAAGACTAAACTAATGTCATTTGGCCCAAAATGTAGGGTAACTGAATTACTTTTTCATCTCGTCTTTTAGCCTTGAAATCTTGTGCCATGTGCACACTAATATAGATCAGTTTGAAAGTGCTGCTTACATGGGGAAGCGTTCACCATCAACTTTTACCCTGAGCCAGTAGCTATAACCCATATCAAGAAAACCTTATATCAGTTTTAAAAAGCTCAGTTTTCCACATCCACATGGCAGCACAAGACAAATTAAATGTATTTGGCTTGTAAAGTAGTTTGGACAGGCTCTGATATCAATATATATATATGGTTAAAAATGTAATCTCATATGAATCTGTAAAACTAGGCAGCGCTGCATTAGCCTGGCTACGCCATCCTACGTACTTCCGCTCAATTTTCATTTCCCTTCAGTACTCCGTCTGGGTTTGCGGTATATTCTTGGGTTTTCTCCGACCAAATATTTGGCGGTCCAATCAGCGAACAGAGGGAGTGGCTGAGAACGATGACGTTGAGGTTGTGACGTGCGCTAGTTTGAGTTGTAGTTCCATAATGGCGGCGGAGAAATCTGCGGTCCTTTGTGGCAACGCTGCAGAATATCCAGAAGTTAAAGCCCGAGCGAGAACAATCTTTGCTGAGTTGTGTTGGTGGCCATGATGTTGTGGTCCTCCTCCCCACGGGGTTCAGGAACAGTTTGATTTTCCAGCTCGCTCCGTTAGTGGTGAAGGAGTTGGCTAAGGCTAACGCTAGCAATGCTAAGCTGATAGTTGTTGTCGTCTCCCCTCTTGTTAGCCTGGTCCTACCAGACAGTACGTAGGAGGGCAGAGCCAGGCTACCAGAGTGACTCTGGGCAGATCCAATAGTTTTAAACTTCAACAGAGTACCCGCCTTCAAGGAAGTTAACACTTGTCAATGGAGAGTGGCCAGACTCTCTGGACTAATGAAATGTACTAGAGTCTGGTAGGACCAGGCTAGCGCTGCATAAATATAAACCAAGATTCTGTTACTGTATTGCATATTTCTGCCCTAAAATGTTTTTAGAAATATATTTTAGCTTACCGTTTGACTGTAATACGAGATTGTTTGTTCCCAGTCATTGTCTGGTAGGCGCAGTGCATTCTGGTAGTTGTAGGTTCTCTACCTTTTGAGCGAATGTGAATACTGTACCACAGCCCCTTTTCTCGTTTTGTTTTTCTCTGGCCATGTAGCACCAATTAAAAAGAATGTTTGCACCATTCGACAGCCCAGTTTTATGAAAAGACCCAATACTTTAATAATAATAACGTTCGTAGTGGTCCGTGCCACTGCATTGCCACCGTCCCCATAATCCAGTTTCACTACAGATGGAGCTGCTGTGATGTTCTAGTAGTGATCTTGACCCATTTAGTGACATGTTTTCCAGGAATAGAATGTGGGTTGGTTATCACCTGAGACACTCTGGTTCAGGGACTGCAGGGGGAAATGGTTGCACTTATAATTCATCCTCCTCACAAGACATGATACAGCATCATCACTGACACTGACAGATGAAGTCTATCCATTTGTTAATGCATTACACGTGTACAGTATGGGCTTTACATACGACTTTAAGTCAAAAGGTGAGTTTCAGTTTAGTCACATAGTAAGAACTGAATGCCTAAGAGTGGTATTATTAATATCCCATATGTCTTGAATTGACATGCCAGTCCCTCTGTTCCCCCCTCTTAATTTTCTCTCTCATACCAAAGTGTCATGGTTTCCTCTTTTTCGTGGTTCAGAATTGGCTTTGGAGCCTTTAAATTTGCCCCTTGGCTAAGAGAAATTGAAAACATGTGTCTGACAGTGTTGGTTTTCTATCAGGAAGAGAATTTCGGAACGCTTTTCAGTGTATTTGACTTACCCCCCCAGAGCTCAGCTACATCTACTGCTGACATTATATAATGCCTCCCCCATGCTGTGTTCTTTGTCGACTTTTATAACTGAATCGTAGTGTGATCAGCATCTGTTAGAGTCTGCTAAAAGATGAGGCCAGTCCACACCAATTATTTATGTAAATCTTTACCTTTTTTTTTAAGGTTTGGTTTCACTAGGCATGCATGCTGTGCAGTCCATAGCTCACTTCACTTTCAGATATTAAAAGGGGCTCTCCATCCCTTTGTAATTAAAACAAATAATGGGCACAGTTGACATCTCTAGCGATGTTATGTTGTTTGCTTTTGTCCTCCATTGTTAAACATTTGAAAATGTAAGTGAATGTAGTGGAGTATGGCCCCCAAATTGAAATTTCAAAGTCAGACTCAGCACCTGCCAAACTAAATCAGTCATCTATCAAACCCCCTGACACACACACACACACACACACACACACACACACACACACATATTAAGGTAATTATCAACAAAAATCTTACTTATTGCCACTTAAACATACATCAACCCTAAATGCTGCTTTCACACCTGAGCAGGTTTGATCCGTTTTAAAGGTGCTCTAAGCGATGTCATGCATTTTTTAGGCTACAACATTTTTTGTCACATACAGCAAACATCTCCTCACCATCGGCTAGCTGCCTGTCCCCTGAATACACTGTAAAAAATATCTCCTCACTATCTGCTAGCTGCCTGTCCCCTGAATACACTGTAAAAATATCTCCTCACTATCTGCTAGCTGCCTGTCCCCTGAACACACTGTAAAAAAAATCTCCTCACTATCTGCCTGTCCCCTGAACACACTGTAAAAAAAATCTCCTCACTATCTGCTAGCTGCCTGTCCCCTGAACACACTGTAAAAAACATCTCCTCACTATCTGCTAGCTGCCTGTCCCCTGAACACACTGTAAAAAACATCTCCTCACTATCTGCTAGCTGCCTGTCCCCTGAACACACTGTAAAAAACATCTCCTCACTATCTGCTAGCTGCCTGTCCCCTGAATACACTGTAAAAAAAACGCGGTCTCTATAGACAGCCCAGGCTCCACAAACAGCAACAAAAACAACTTGCACCACCAAACATAACAAACAGCGTTCCAGCCAATAACCGTCAAGAAGGATTTGGGGGTGGGGGTTGGGGGGTTAGTGCGCGGAAGGGAGGGGGAGGGGACGGGATGAGTAGGAGGGAGGGGCGAGCTAGCCTCGTTTTGTTTGACAGTACTTCGAACGTAAACAAGAAGTGCCGTCACCCAACATCGCTTAGAGCACCTTTAAGTTCTGGAACTTGTCTCAAACCCTGAAACGTTTGGTTGGATAGTCTGGTTCGTTTAGGGCAGTGTGAAAGCTCATTTGATCTCTGGTGCAAACCAAACAACCGAACTGTGGTCCGCTTAAAAACAGGAGTCTTGTTTCGCTTCTAAGTGTACTTCAGTTCGTTTTAGGGATGTCACGAGAACCGGTACTTCGGTACCAACTCAGTTCCAAAATTCTGAAAAAAAAGTCACCATACTCATTTTTCTACAGTACCATAGGTACCTATGGTACTGCAATCTTGCCGGACCTGGTACGACAATCTTTCCGGACCTGATGGGGGCAGTACATACTCCTAATGTTAAAAATGTTCTAGGCTGCCGCTAAATGCTGAAGAACGCCGACCAGCATGGACAAACAGTGAATAGCCTGTCATTTCCGTGCACGGCTTGACCGCATTCAGCTTCTGGCTTTACCGTACATCTACGGCGTAGGGGTAGGGGAAAATATTGATACAGCATAGTATCACATTCGAATATTGTGTACTTTTGTTGGACCGTTGTTGGTACCGACTTCTAGATTTTTATTATCGTGACATCCCTAGTTTGGTTCACTTTAGGTGAGAATGCAATTTCACCCAAATATAGGAAGTGCTTGCTTTGTACTAGCCTGACAAGCCAGACCCACATCCAGATGTTGGGTCTGGGAATCACCATTGGCAGGGCTCAATCTGAGGAGCGGGATAAATGGTTGTCTTTCAAATTCTCTCTGCACGCAATAGGATAGCGCTACAACCAACCAGAGCAATGCTAGTTGATAGATTCAACTTTTTCCGTATCCATTCGGCAAAATTCCGAACACATCTTCCTTTTTTAAGAATGACTTCAGTGCCGTTCTTTGTTCTTTTCTCAAAGAAAAGCTGAACTCCAAGTCTTCCAGAGTCGCGGCCAAAGCCGATTCCAAAGGAATTCACGCGGAACCGTCACAACTCTGCCGTCATTACGTTAAGCCCGCCTACCAACTCTATACACGATATGATTGGCCTGACTAGAGTTTGGTTTTTCCAGCTCGCAAGCCAACGGAGAGCTAGACGACCCTGGCTGCAAATTACATTTGCTGCCGCTAGGGTGCTTTTAGATTTCTAGGCTAGGACTAGGACTGCAATGTCAACCTTGCACACTATTTACAGACTTATATACAATTTAAGGCCCTTAGTAATAATAGAAAACATGTGATTATGATGTCTCCATCTGTGTGAAGTTACTCGGCCTGTTGAGCCAACTCATTTATTGTAGCAGCTTGCTGCGATCTGTGAGGCGGTGAATCACAGGCTAACTGCAGTGCTACACACAAGGCTACGCCACACTAGCGGGGCTACAAGCAGGTCTTTGTGTCGTTAGATAAGCCTCAGCTGTCAGAAAGCCTCAGCATTCTTCCATGGCAAAAAGGCCGTCCGTCTGTCTGTCTCTTGCCACCCACTTCAGCTCTGCTGCTGCTCAGTGTCCGTCCTGTCTTCACCAACTTGACTCTCTTTCCCACATTCCCTCTCTGCTCCACTCCTCTTCCCTGCCTCACTGGTCCTGGACTATAATGACATGGACTTTTTGTCTTTCTTTCTTGCATTTTGACTAGGGCTGCAACTAACGATTATTTTCACTATCAATTAGTTTGCCCAATATTTTCTCGATTAATCGTTTCGTCTATCAAATGTGAGAAAATATTGTAATGAAAAATGTCCATCCCAGTTTCTTAAATGTCTTTAAATGTCTTTAAATGTCTTGTTTTGTCAGTCCACAGCCCAAATATTTTCAGTTTACTAAGATATAAAACAGAAAAGAGCAGGAAATCTCCATATTTGAGAGGCTGAAAACAGTGTTTTCTGCCATTTTTGCTGATCGATTAGTCAACTAATCGTTACAGCTCTAATCTTGACCTGATCGTATTTCTTTTTTTGTGCCATTTTGAATATTTTTGTTCTCCAAATGCTAGATGTATGCAAACTTGTCCCATTTTCTACTCAAAACTGTTGTATTTTCTAATGCTGGATCTGCTTCAGGGCAACAGGTAAAGCAGCATAGAAAAAAACACAAATGCACAGTCATGCTCATTCTGATTTCCCTGTGGAGAGAGGTTGTTTACATGTTTGAATTAAAGCCACATGTGGTCTCTCTTTCTGCAGGACATTATCAGGACCCTGATGTAACCTTTGACATTCTGTTTGCTTTTCTTGTCACCATGATTCTGACAGACAAGAGCATGAATTCCTGAGTATGAGTATGCATTGAAATAGAATGCTACTGATTCATACTGCATTTAAATGACCTGCAGTATTGGTTTTTATGGCCCACCCTGCTGTAAAGATTCAGTGAGCCAGAATTTCCAACTTATTAAAGCTGGAGAAAAGCTAAAGGTGTCCTGCTGCTGTCGGTGTATAATATAATACCATGTGTCCCAGTGTATATAAAAGCCCAGTCTGAGGTATTCGGAAAACGTTTGTTATGAAATCACCAGAGCAAAGTGCTGTCAAGGGAATGGTCAAGGTCTCCTCCCCACAGATCGATGGCACTGAGGCTGCCTCTGCACCCAGAGTGTCCTCTCCGGGCTCTGCAGTGGAGAAGGGGCCTATCTACGTGGGCACGCTGCCTGACTGATCAGAGATGGCAGATGGGGTCGGCTGTTGTGTCTGCTGTTGCCTATGTGTTCCTCAGCTGTTACTAGGCCACGCCATCCCCTCCCCTGGATCTGATTTCACAGTGGAAATATCACCTCTTTCCTTGCGGTGTGGCAGGCGGTGTTGAGTTGGCCGTATGCTCTCTGCTAGCTGGCAACAGTGGTATTAAATGTCCTTTATCATGCAAGATTTGTCACAATAATTCTTGGAGGGGAAGCAGCGTTGCAACAAGCATGCAACTAGTTCTCTTTTCCTGTTGAGGAAAATATCTATTGCGGTTATTTTGACTGATATTGCGATATGATTCACAATATTGGAGGGTAATGGTCATTTTTGTATCATTATTATTTTCATAGAAACATATTAAAATTTAAAATGATTATAGTGTGATTTTTGCGAGGATTTGTACATAACAAAGATGTTTTCTTCAGTCTGTAGGTTTCGATTTGTAGGCTGGGATATCTCTGCAGCACCACGATACATCATTCAGAATGGTTTGACAGTAATTTTGCCTTTAACGAATATTGCGGCCCCCCTGCGATTTGGATATTGCAGTTGTCCATATTGTGATTTCGATAAAATTGCGATTAATTGCGCAGCCCTAATTTTTACTTGATTGGTCCCGGAGATTGGGCGATTAATAAAGTCTAACTTAGATACTTACTTGTACTAAGTTAAACTTAGATAACAGCCACAGTCATATTCATCCACTGTTGTTATTCAGAGAGATCAGATTAGGTTTCCCAAGCAATGAAAATAAATGAACTGACCTTACACCGATGCACCATTTCAACTCTAGTGACTGCTTGTTTAGTGCTCTGTGCAGGTTTATGCATCATCATCATGCATATAGAGACATGATGCAGCAAATTACAATGTCCCCCTTGAACCCTCTAGCTGCCTTGGACAGTCCAGGTGTTTTTTTGCAGCCTTTCCCAGCTGCCACATTGCTGCATGTAGCAGAACCAAAGAGAACAGAACACATATTTATTGCAGCTCCAGTTTCAAGTTAAAGGGGATGTACATTTTTCATTATTCTTGAAAAGAAAAGGAGAGTAGAGAGTTAGAATTTCAGCAGGCCCTCTCTCTCTCTCTCTCTCTCTCTCTCTCTCTCTCTCTCTCTCTCTCTCTCTCTCTCTCTCTCTCTCTGAGCTCTCTCTCTGAGCTCTCTCCTCCCCTCAGGTTGGGAGCAATTTACAGAAAGGCTGAGAACACGATTCACTGTTAGTTGCTTCTGAATTGGATTGGACCTGAGGGAGCTCTGTCAGCTGGATCATTGCTGCGCTCTTCATTTCAGTCTGCCTCCTTCCCATCCTTCTTTTTTCTACCCCTTTCTGCTTTTCTTCTGTATCAGCGCTGCAGAGCATCAGTTGCTCAGTGCTGACTGAGTCTCCTACCTGAGCTGTTATGTAACGGTTACACTATGCCATCTGCTCTCTGGGGCCTCTTTGTGAACCTATGGCTGCTGAGTCACTCGGGGCACGGTGCCCTCACTCAGCTTTGGATGTAGTTTTAATTATGAATTATGTCTGATGCTTTGATATGGAAAAAGATCAGTCTAGGACACAGTTTTTCTAAATATTAGATATTTGGTTATTGGCTGTACTGTATTACGGTATGATGCCATTTATTGGCAGCGGGAGTAAGGCTGCGTTCACACTCACCGCGCCAGTCGTCAGATTTCATTTTGAATTAGGGCTGTTGGAATTAATTCCGGAAGTTGAATATAATTCAAATAGTAATAAAATCAATACTATTCGAATGCTGAAATTACTATTCAAATGTGTATTTTTTATAAATGTGTTGGCTAACGTTAGCTAATCTCGCCCTTCTTGCCTTGGCCTACCCGCATGTGAAAACAAAATGCTTTTGTCACGTCATGTCTGATGAACAATAAAGTTAGCGAGAGTGAGCCAAACAAGACATTGTGAGATCTTCAGGTACGGAGCTACGGTAGAGAGACTGTAACGTTAGTGGGTGGGATTGACAGGCTGCGGCTGGGAAGGAAGGATACAACTGACATCCACCAGTCAAAATGCTTATGTTATCATTAATTAGCTCGTTCTTGTTTCCTAACTGCGGCGCGGGTTATAGGAGCTCAGCTGGGAGCTTCATGGAGACAGCTAACGTTAATGTTGTGTTCACGTGCACCTGGTTAAAATAATGGTGCTTTCAATTGCACTTCGTTAACTTTGAGAAACTCAAACTGTTGTTGTAAAGTACCCTTCTGCCATCTGGTGGCTCTTATTGTGGCATTGCCGTCACTGCTGAAAAGAAAATGGAAAAAATGGAAATGGAAAATTGAATCGAATCGTGACCTTAAAATCGAAAGTGAAATTGAATCGTGGACTTGGAGAATCGTGACAGCCCTTGTAAGTAGAGATGGCATTTGTGTAGGCTAGGGCTGAACGATATGGACAAAATTTCATATCTCGATATTCATGCCAGATATCTCGATATCGATACGATACGATATGACTACGGGTTCGGTGAAAATCAAGCATTTTTCAGAAAAATAAACATCATAATACAAAAGAGTGCAGTTTTATTGATTAGAACTCACTGCCAGTCATCAACATTACTGTAACATAGTCACCAATCAATAAATAAAAAAATAAAAATGTTTACTGCAGCTCTGCTTTAACAAAAAAAATAAAATGCAGCAGCTGGTGGAAGCATCAGCAATCATACTTTGCTTGGGCCTCTTTTGGGATGACTGAGAAGTCCCCGGTGTTTCTCTCATTGTCATACACTCTTCGTGCAGCACATGATGGTGTTGTTTCAGGTGGTGAAACATGTTTGTTGTGCTACCTCGCTTCGTCGCAATTTTCGCCAAGCACGACTTGCACAACACCTCGCTCTGGTTGACATCATCCTTTCTAAATCCAAAATACCTCCAAATAATGGAGGATGATTTACGTTTTGGCACAAAATTAGTTTCTGCATCGCCACCGGCCGCATTATCTTCCGCACTCATGTTACTTTTCTTTCGTTTCGATTTCCCCGCTGTGAATGTCCTGTGTGTGTGTGCGTCAGTCTCCGTCTCCCTCACTCCTGCCCTTCTATGTTTGTCATTGGCTGGCTTCAGCTGTCGATCCACATGAATTAAGCTTTGTGGTTGGCTGGCCGTAATGGTGCGTTCAAGGGCAATCGTAAAAGTGATTATGGTGACTGCCAGAGCTGTACATGCAGGGCGTGCGCGGAGGAAAATCTGTCGTTTATATCGTTACTTTTTCGATATTAATATCTTGAATGTTCATATCTAGATATAGATACGATAACGGTATATCGTTCAGCCCTAGTGTAGGCCCCTAGGATAAGCCTAACATGCCAGTGATGAAAGTCATACTACTGGTAAGCAGCTCTGTGTCGTCTATAGGGGGAATGCAAAGCCCCTATAGCATCCGCAGAATGAGACAGAGACACTGCCCCACAAGGGCCTCTCACTCATTCCTGGCTGCCTGGCTGCCTCCTGGTCGATTCAGCCCACAGCAAAGCAAGAGTAGTGTTTATACCACACACACACACACACACACACACACACACACACACACACACACACACACACACACTCTTGGGAGAAAATCTCCTGGCTAATTACTCAGCTGAATGCAACACCACAAGTCAGAAAGTAGGCTTGCAGTGAAAGCTATTTGCTGCAACATGAGTCTATAGTCTAGTTTATAATAATTATACACTCTTTGTTCACATTGTGCAGTGTTTGATTTGAACTGTGGAACACTCTGCCTATTGAAATCAAACACGCCACATCTTTAGCATCTTTTAAATCCCTTCTTTAAAGTTTAATTTATAGGAAAGTGTTTATGAATATTTAATATGTTGTTGGGTTTTATCATTCCCCCAACCAGCCTTGCCCAATAACAAAATGTCTTGGGTGTTTTATGATACCTCTGTTTTCTTTCATTGTTGTTTTATTATGTTGTTCTTGGTTTCTATCTGCTGTTTTTTTTTCCGAAAAAGCACTTTGTAACCATGATAAGAAAAGTGCTATGGAAATAAAGTTTACCATAACTATATTATTACAAGGACTCTCAGGGGATTTGTTGCTGCACAAGAGACAAGAGTCTGTTCAGTGTTGTCTGTCTCTCTATCAGTCTGCTCTGTATCTATCACAGGGTTGCATGCCCTGCTGTGATGATGTAAGCTCCTAAAAAGTAGTTAATGACAGGTCTCGCTGTACTGATAGAATGCAGGCTTGATGATCAGACAGCTAGAAACATGCATGCTCCTTTGTAGTGTTTTCTCTTTATATCCACTTCAGATTCTGGCTAGAGAGAATGTATTTTGCCTCTTCCAAGCAGGATGTGAAAAAAAACAATGGCATATTTCAGATGTTTTTTTTATATTTCTTGAATATAAAGGGATTCTGATGTTAAGCTGCAGTCTCTCTGTGTTTCGTATTGATTTCCCATGTTTGTCTGTTTTGTATGTTTAATTGCAGACGTACTCTGGCCTGTTCTGTGTGGTCATCAACCCCTACAAGAACCTGCCCATCTATTCAGAGAACATCATTGAGATGTACAGAGGGAAGAAGAGGCACGAGATGCCCCCACACATCTACGCCATCTCGGAGTCAGCATACCGCTGCATGCTTCAAGGTATGACAGACAAAGCTCCACACGATTATTATTGGTCTTCATAGCCAGGTTTATGAAATTCTCATGTGTCAGAATTCAGACTTTTCTTCTCAGAATTCTGACTTTTTTTTAAAGTCTAAAAAAATATTTGTTTCTAATTTTCTTTTTTTTAAGTCAGAATTCTGACTTTAATCTCAGAATTTTTCCTCAGAATTCTGACTTTTTTCTCAAATTTAGTCTTAAAAAAGTCTTAAAAAAATTAAAAAATTCTGAGAGTAAAGTCATTAAGTCTTTAAACTCAGAACTCAATACGTTTTTTTCACATGTGGCCCTAATCCTCTTCCGTAGTTTCACAACACTACTTGTAGAATTATTAAGTCATTGCTGTGTGTCCTGGGAGTTTAGCTCACTTTGCTGGCAGCATGGGGTTTGGCTGCATAGCCCAGGAGATTAGTGTGTGAAGAAAGTGTGTAAAGTGTGTGAAAGGTCACAAGGTCAGGGAGGATGTGACATCATTGATTATGCCTGAGAGGGTTGTACCCATGGATGTATTATAATACCTGGATGCAGCGTTAATGGCCGAGCCCCCGTGTATCCCTATGAGAGTTGCTCAGTGGTGCATCTGCCAAAAAGTGTCCAAGCTTCCGGGTTTACTTCTGTGATATGTGACCACTGAATATGTACAGTAGTGTTTGTCCCGCTGGCCCAGCCTGTGAGTTCCAGCTCGCCTACATTATGGTGACGTCACAGGATTGTTAAATCACTTATCGGGTTCGAGGGGAGTTTTTCAAACAAAAATTCTGAATAGAGAGAATCATAACCAACCTTGTTTGCAGTTGGAGGTGTCCTGGCAGGAGTTTTACAATCTCTCTTTTACAATGGTGGCCTATAGTTAAAATCCTTCCTGGGTCTCAGAGGACAAATCAGCGGAAAGGCTGAGCGCTGTTTGTGGGGGCATGGTTGTGGCCAGAAGGGATACCGCTCGGGCCGGATATTTCGCAAAATCTCGCAAAATCGAATCTAATATTATAATATACTTTTAATACTTTCACCCAGGGAACACGTGTTCGCTCCTCGGGAGTGTTTTAACCCAAACCACAATCTTTTTCCTAAACTTAATTAGTCGTGTTGGTGCCTAAACTTTTTTCGCCACTTTTTTCTCGGCTCGGCTAAACGCCATAGCTGTAGGGCTGGGCGATATGGAGAAAATCAAATATCACAATATTTTTGACCAAATACCTCGATATCGATACCACAACAATATTGTAGTGTTGACTCTTGGTGCTTTCACAAAATATATTACACAATGAGAGTAAAGATAAATAATCATCAGTAATGTGGATATAATGACTAAGTGGGTAAAGGTAAATAATAGAACAGTTACAACAGTCTGGTAAGTTCAGAAAATGACATCACTTTACTGTAATGCAGCCTTTAAAACCAGGAAAAGACAACACTTATGTCATATTACAATATTACGATATCCAAAATCTGAGATGATATCTAGTCTCATATCATGATATCAATATAATATCGATATATTGCCCAGCTCTACATAGCTGTATCCCTTCTAGCCACAACCGTCTGAGAGGTCTGCTGTCGTTGACGGGGGTCAAGTACAAGGCTAACCATCTGGCAGGTTGTGTCATTTGGTTAATTGGTAATTGCATGAGGCCGGTGCATGACACCATGCATTAACACTGTACACACCGGACAAAGGATTTAGGATTGAAGTGTTCAGTTGCATTGTTCATACGCAGCTTGTTTTCAATATTATTGGCGAGTATGGTATGCTTAATATATTTTTTTTAAATGTTTTTTTCTTTCTGGCTCTGTCTTCCTCATACATTTCTCCAAAGCTTTTTTTTCTTTTAAACCATTGTAACTTTTTTCCAAGCACGCAATGTCATTATTTAAGAAGGATAGATTTGTCCAGCCCTACATCCTTGTTTTGTGTTTGCTCACAAAAAAATATTATATGCGGAGAGATACTCTTAAAAGCTTTATTTTTTTTAGTTTGAAAATCATAGACTATATACTATATTTTCCTTGTGGATTTCTTGTAATTTATTTTGGTGGTCTATATTTGGTTCCTGCAGTATATCAGGCGTATACTGCCAGCAGAGCTGGACAACAGCCTCTCTCTGTGTTTCAGATAAGAGTAACGTGTTCTATAAACTCCTAATAGTGTGGGTGGTGAGAGCTGATGCCCTGTGACAAAGGGATTTAATGAGAAAGAGGGAGAGAAGCAAACAGAAAGAGATGAGGAGGCAAAGAGAGAAGGCAGCGTCAACCACTGTCAGTCTTCAGTTTGTCATTAACTGTAGCTGCTGCACTGAAGATGAAGAGTTGTCTTCATCCTGCACACACTCTGCTGAGCTTGTCCATGTCCTGCAGCTGTTGCAGACTCGAATGTAGCTTGTTTGCCTCAGAAAGAACTGTGATTAACAATATAATTGTCTCTTTCAGTCAAATTTAAAAAATATTGATTTATGTACTACTTTTTTAACCCTCCTGTTGTCCTTGGGTCAAACGTTTCTATATCAGAAATTTGAGTTTCTTTCAACCAAATTGTCCAAAACATAACGTGGATGGTTCCATACAACCATTTCTCTTTACAAGTAAAATAAAAGATCAGCTCAGTACTTTCATTGAATTTGGGTTTTTTATTCAATTTTATAGCATTTGGTGAAAAAAATGAGAAAAGAACGTTGAAAATAGTGACAAAAATGTCAGAAATAGCTTCAAAAACGTGGGGGAAAAAACAAAAACAAAACATCCAAAAAGAAACGCAGGAAAAATTTAATAAATGTAACAAGTGACAAAAAAATGTATAAAAAAACTTTGGGGAAAAGCAACAGAAGTGTCGAAAAAGACGACCACAACGTTGGAAAAAAAAAAAGTAAATTTTGACCCAGAAAAATGAAAAGTTGCACGGTCGACGGGAAGACACAAGGGTTAAACAAATTATAGTTTTGAATGAATCCCAGGATATATCTTGTGTTTACATCACTGTTATGTGACTCAGATAATGTATCACAAATACACACAGCCTATGAAGTAAACCACGCCTCTTTATTATCATAAAAACATTGTATTTTTTTCTTAAAATTAACATAAAGCTGACAATTACCATCAACAGCCATACCCCTTAGGACCTTAGCTAATGTTAGCAATTAATTGCTGTTAAACAAAGAAACGCAGATTAGACAATTATGTAACATTACAGGCCTAAGCCCATGTCAAGTCATCCAACCTGATGAAGGCAAGATATCTTAAAACGTTTGAGGGGAATAAAGTATGTTGTAGAAGGGTTGTGCAACTTGTTTTGATGGACTTGTGTTCAAGCCTACACTAGTGTGCACTAGAGCCGCAGCTTGAGTCATTTTTTATGAAAAGAAGTAAAAAATTATCTGATTCCAGCTCCTTAAATGTGAATATTTTTTAGTTTCCTCCTCTCCTATGTGACAGTAAACTGAATATCTTTCAGTTGTGGACAAAACAAGACATTTGAGGATGTCATCTTGGGCTTTGGGAAACACTGATCGACATGTTCCACCATTTTCTGACATTTTAGAGACCAACTAACTAATGGAATAATCGAGAAAAAAATCATCAGATTAATCGACAATAAAAAATAATAAATAAATAATAAATTAGTTGCTAGTCCCTAGTCTGCCCCTCGCTGTGTGTGCAATATCAAGATTTGAACATGTTTACAAGTAAAGACTAGGGCTGCACAATTAATCGCAATTTTATCGAAATCGCAATATCAACTAGTGCAATATCCAAATCGCAGGGGAGCACAATATTTGTTAAAGGCAAAATATGTATTAACCATTCTGAATGAAGTATTGTGGTGCTGCAGAGACATCCCGGCCTACAAATCCTATCCTATAGACTAAAGAAAAGATCTTTGTTTGGTACAGATCCTCGCAAAAAATCACACTTCAATCATTTTTTTTAAAATATATTTTTCAATGAAAATGAGAATAATGATACAAAAATGATCATTCCCTCCAATATCGTGAATCATATTGCAATCGCAATATCAGTCAAAATAATTGCAATTAGATATTTTCCTAATATTGTGCAGCCCTAGTAAAGACCTACAAGAAATAGGACTGAGACCCATTTTGGCTCTGACTAGTTGTTTTTGAAGAAGAACCGCTGTGATAAGCAGAACCTTTATCCCAGTCTATCAGTGTTTAGACAGCCTTAGCCTCTCTGCTGTGTGCCATCACTGTCAAACTGTGAAACGACAGCATTAGTTTCTCGCTTTTGTTTCTCCTGAATGTTGTTTCCCATATAAATGATTTGATTCTTTAAATAGCTTGTTTGCCAATGTTCCCCTTGGCTTTTAGTTTCTGTTCGTCCCAACATCCTTCAGTCTTGATGTGACATTTTCTCTGATTGTCTGGTTGGCCTCCGCAGCTGTGAAGCTCCAGGGTTTGTGTGTCTGACTGATGTGCTGGAGGCTCCCTGTCATTACATGCCCTCAGGTTGTGTTCTGGGCTCAGATGTCAGCTGGCTGGGTCTCCACACAGCTGAGACTTTGACTGGAAGACCAGAGCGTGGACCACATGTCACATAGTACATAGATTTTCATAGTTTGGTTCAGGACCTTAAAGTGTGTCTCATGTGAAGATAAGAGCCCGAAATGTCTGGGAAACTATATGTGTTAAGTATCATATGGTGTAGGGCTGTGCAATTAATCGAAAATTGAATCGCAATTATTATTTTGGCACAAAAACAGAAAAATCAAGAACTATTATTTTGCACATTACGTTTTGCAAGTAAAGTCTTAAAAAAAAAAAAAGAAGTTCAAATGGGAAAAGTATTAAGGAAAATTTCACAGTTCAAGGTGTTTTCACTGTTTTTTTAATTCAATAATTGCATAATCTTTCCAAAAGTCAGTGAGTAATCGCGTTAAATATTCGTGATTTCAATATTGACCAAAATATTCATAATTATGATTTTTTCCATAATCAAGCAGCCCTAATATGGTGCTAATGTTGCTCAAACCGTCTTAAAGTTGTCCTGAATCATCCAAGTGAGGCCGACTGCGGCCTGCAAGACCCTTCAAGTTACACCCCCTTCAAGCTGTGATTGGCTAGTACTCGTTGCCTCGACGCATCCTTGTGATTGGATGCTATGCGGAATTGCATCATTTTAGCTATGTTAGCTATCTAGCTTAGATTGCTAACTCCACCATGCTTTCATGCTACATTGGTTTCTGAAAATGAGCCGGAGCAAGTTGTCACTCATCTGGCGATAAGAATGTGTTTTCCCTACGCTGTGACTAGAGTGTGTGTATGAAGCAATGAGTTGTTCAATTTTACTCATTTAGCGGCTGGATAGTTAGCTAGCTTGCTAATTCAGCCATGCTTTCATGCTACACTGGTTACAGAAAATGAGCAGAACAGTGGCAGTGCTGGGTCTAGGTCCCCCCCCTCCCCCTTTGTACTTTTTTGTGCGTTCTTGTGTTTAAGTGTGTTTTCATGGTGTTTTTTTTTTTATTTTTTAACATTGTTTAGCCGCCAACACATTGTGGCAACACCATGCGGCGTTCTCCCTGTCCCTCCCATGTCTGGCTGTGATCACAGACAGGCTTGTTCAGAGGAAGAAATGCTAAAATCAGGGGACGCTAATCCACAGTAACGTGGAGATGTTTCTGTTCAAAGGTCTGCACATAGACTTGTACCAGTCTTGACAACTTCAAGTTACGCCTCCTATCTTACAGTCTGCAGACAGACCCATCTCGAATCATCACTAAATCTAGCTTTACTCAGAAGCACAAACATACAAAGAATCTTACACACACACTCCTCCCATCCTATTATCACCATTCAAGATGTTTGTCTGGATATAGGACACCTCTCTTGTGCCACCATTCTTTTTCCTGACCCCCTTTTCCCTGTCGGCAGTGTTCTTTCGGACTGCTGTCCCTCACAAGGGGCCGGGGGGGGCAGAGCAGCCAGTGGAATGAGGTCACCACTGTCCCAGCTTTCCATACCATGCTGTGCTAAATTCCGCAAGCTGAGTCACCGTCAAGTTGTCGCAGTCGTCCGAGCGTCACCATGGGTACCTGTGTGTGTATCTGTGTGTGCGCCCAAAATAACCCTCCCCTGGGATCTCAAATAGAGGTGTCACTTGGTGAGTGACAGTGTTTTAGGCGGAAGCAATGAGGGACTATTGTGTGTGTTATTGACTGAATCTCCTTCAGTTTGTTTAGCACTGTTGCAGTGCAGACCACCTTAACCTAGACGAAATCATCACCCAGACCAGAGTGTATCGGGACCGAGACAAGACCAAGACTTTGAGGGGTTGAGACCGAGTCTAGACCGAGACTAGACCAGTGCGAGTCCCACACTTCATGCCACGATAAAAAGTGAAAAAGGCCAACCAAAGGCACTCCTCAAATTGATCTGAAAGATCCACCTTCCCATAAAAAAACACCCACAGAAAACAAATTAAGATTCTTCTTCATTCACCTCTTTTACTGCCATAAGTTTATCATGAGAAATGCCTCGATAAAATAATCAAAAGGCAGTTGTGGTCTTGAAATAAAATCCTGAGTCGTCTTTATCTGAGACCGAGACAAGACCGTTTAAAAATGCAGTCGATTCCGAGACCTGAAAAGTGGTCTTGAGTGAGACCCGTCTCGAGTATTACAACACTGCTATTTAATATGGCTAATGTCCTGTTCAGTCCGTGTCTTTAACTCTCCAAGTCTGTTGCTAACTATTTAGCATCTCCTACCGTTCTTTTGTTGCTTTCTTTCTCCTCTCAGTGAGCAGAGCAGCTGGCCTCTCTCATTTCCACCCTTTTCTTTGCTTTACTTACTAGTTTGTTCAGTCTCCTCAGTCTCTCTTTTTCTTTCTTTTCAACTCGAATGTTCTGGCTTGGAAGACACTGAAGAGGAAAATTCCCCCACATCCTTGAAGGCATTTTGGTCGCCTTTCACTTAACATGAAAAATACAAACCGCAGCCCTGCTGGAAGCTTTGTGGTGGCTCAGTTTGCTTTGTTCTTTCCTTCTCCTCCTCTGATCAGGAAACACAGGAGGACAAGTGTGTGGAATGTCCACCTTCTCATCACTCCTCCACGTCAGGATACAGCCAGGGTTGCCATGGTTAAGCTTCTGTTTAACTGACAACAGTGTGTCCTCATTTTCTCTTATTTCACCCCTCAACCAGCTAGACCACAAGGCTTTAGTTCCTGGCAGATTTCCAGATTCCCTGCGTCTGTGTGTATGGTTTTTTGTTAGTGTGTTTTCCAGTTTTCATTCATTTCCCCCCCCCCACTCATTTAATTAGTTAGTTGTCTGTTTCTGGCTCATGCTGTTGTTTCTCAGGAAAACAGATTAGGCAGATTTACACTCAGGTGGCACAGTCGTGTTACTGTATCTGAGCTTACTCAAGAAACCACAGGGCCTCATCAGGGCTGGTCATTATATTCTGAGCTGAATGCCACAGATAGCTTCAGACATACCACATATACTGTATAGCAGCAGAGCTCTCTTCAAAAGCTTCAACCACGACAAAAATTATAACAAACATCATGCGTATGTGTGTACACTTTTCCAACAGGCAAGGCAACATTTAATTGACAGAATTTGGTTTGCAGCTTGGCAAAGATAGATTGGAAAAGCACATACTACAGTGAGATTTCTTTAGATTAGTGCCCAGTCTGTGGTCGGGTTGGCTCAGTGGGTAGAGCAGGCGCACATATATTTAGAGGTTTATGCCTCGACGCAGAGGTCCAGGGTTTGACTCTGACCTGTGACGATTTCCTGCATGTCTTCCCCCTCTCTCTCCCCTTTCTCACCTGTCCTGTCCATTAAAGGCGGAAAAGCCCCAAAAATAATCTAAAAAAAACTCCACCCTATGGTCAAGGTTATGGAGCAACACAGATGGCACTGTAGGCACAACATGTTGAAAAATGTCTGAATAACGACAAAGCAAAGCCACTTATTTCTCACAGAAGGGTGAGGTGTGACATGTGGCTAGCATACTTTTCTGACATTGCTGCTTAAGCGCTGTTCATTTCAGGTATGTGGTTGTTAGAAGTGTGAGAAGGATGAATGTAAGTCCCCATTCATGCACATCTTTCACACAGAAAACATGAACTACTGTGTAGAGCATTAAACTGAGCTCTCACCAACATGCTCATTTTGCAGCATTGCTTATTTGTGCTTCATACCTAATTTACACTTGGCATCAACGTGTGATCTGTATCTGGATAAAGAGAAATGCATTTTATTGCAAAATGTAAACGCACACAGAACACATTTTGATTGGAATGTGATTGGATCGGCCAGACCACATCTGGAGGTGGTCTTGCATGCGCTGTGATCGGATCTCAGCCAGGTATAAATGCAGTCTGTACTGTTTGACCACATACTTGAAAATTGGCTAAATAGTGGGTTATAAACAGGAAGAGTAGCCACATTTGGATTTAATTGCTGCAGTGTGTGCAGGCTGGCCTCCCCTCAATACACTGGCACCTTTAACTGGTCACCGCTGTCAACATTACCCCACCGTTTTGGGCACCATCTAAGCCAAATGAATGTAAAATCAATGTGAGCATGTGAGTTATATAGTTAAACGTAAACATTTTGTGTTGATATACTTATGGGGTGCAAATTGCATTTGCTCCACAGCAACTTGCAAGGTCCTTCGTCTGGTGTGGATATCATCAAACAAGACCTGTAGGTGCAGTAAATATACAGCGTTTTTTATGGCATTAATTTAACCCTTTCGAAAATAATACTCTCTTTATCTATGAAGAGACCTTAGACTAAAAATAAGGGAGAGACATAGGCAATCCTGCAGTGTTAGGAGCTATTTCACTAAGAATATTTTTTTCAGAGACTAGCACTGTCAGACAGACTGTGATAAAGTTTGTCACAGAGCAGTAAAACCCACAGCAAAAGTTTAAAGGTTGTAAATTACTAGAATTTACATAAAGACATACTCAAATAACATAAACACCCCTGCAGAGAGAGTCATACTCTGTATTTGTGTCCAGTAACTATCATGAATCCTGCCTTATATGAGCTACAGATCCTAGATATGAAATGTCTCTTATCCAGCAGAGCAAGAAGGAGATATATGGGGTAACACAACAGTCAGAGAAGTGGAAAATGTCTTGGAATACAGAAATGAGAGGGAGGGCCAAGCTGTGAGAGACAAGAGGAGGAGAGAGACAGAGAGAGAGAGAGGAGGGAATGTTGAAGGCCTTAATATTGAAGGGGATAGTGGGGTGAAAGGCTAAGCTATGATAAAAGAGGGCAGACCCCTACAGACACAATCAACAGGATTGATAGTAGAGATTTATGAATAAAGAAGAGAGTAGGGAGGAACAAGGGAGTCAGGCAAAAGCAAGATGGGGCAGAAGGGACAGAGTTATGGGGGGAACGGAGCAGAGGGTACAGGGGAAAGGCAGAGGGGGCGGCCAGCATTGTGCCTCACAATGGGGGCTTTGTGCAGACTGAAGGGGGCTGGGACCAGGGTGCTGTGTGTGTGTGTGTGTGTGTGTGTGTGTGTGTGCGTGTGTGTGTGTGTGTGTGTGTGTGTGTGTGTGTGTGTGTGTGTGTGTGTGTGTGCGCGTGTGCGTGTGCGTGTGCGTGCGTGTGTGTGTGTGTGTGTGTGTGTGTGTGTGTGTGTGTGTGTGTGTGCAGATGGGGAGGCCTGGAACTACAGAGCTCTTCCCTGGGAAATGAGGCCTCTTGTTGGGACAGTGAAGGCTGGTGAAGGGCACACCCAGGGCCTGAGTGACAAGACAGGTGTGTGTGTGTGTGTGTGTGTGTGTGTGTGTGTGTGTGTGTGTGTGTGTGTGTGTGTGTGTGTGTGTGTGTGTGTGTGTGTGTGTGTGTGTGTGTGTGTGTGTACTGGCTACATGTTCAAGAGATGACTTTCAGACAAATGGGGGAAGCCTGTTAAAACATGCTTGCATGAATGTACTGCAGACACACTCTTGTCTTACACACGCGCACAGACACGCGGGCAGATGTGTCTTTAATGGCAGACAGCTGGGGAGTTCAAGCACGATAAAATCATATTTCTGTTAGAGTGGTCATACATCAGGTCTGATTTATGCTTTCGTTCCTCCCCACATGTTCACACAGACACTTTTCCTACCTAACCTGGACAGGCCCACAACTAGGAAAGCTGTCGTGTGTCTGTATTCTTGCATATGTATGTGACTATTTTATGGAAAGAACCTGGAATCTTGGCTTTTTAAAATGCTTTTTATCCTCAGTTGACACATTTTTTAGATATTACAGGTTGATGGATTTCAGAGGCTTGGCTGAAGTATGAATGTTTAGAAGACTAAATCACCTAACACTTTTGCATCCGAGTATTGTATTTACTTCAAGATCTAAAGGTGAAACATCTGAGTATCCAGGTTAGTGTGCCTCCCAAAGCCCAAGCTGACGTATTCAAATGTCTTGTTTTGTCCACAACCTCAAAGATATTCAGTTTACTGTCACAGAGGAGTCACTAGAAAATATTCACATTTAACAAGCTGGGAATCAGAGAATTTCTACTTCTTTTTGTAAAAAAATAAGTCAAACCGATTAATCAATTATCAAAACTGTTGCCGATTAATTTAATAGTTGACAACTAATCGATTCATCTTTGCAGCTGTATGTGTGTTCACTCAATAGTCAACACTCTTAGCTGCCATAGCTGTATGTAGGTGTGCGTCTGTGTGAGTGTCTGAGACGGTCGTGTAACTGAGAGAGGTTGTGGTGAGATGATTTAAGGTAGAGAGCCTCTGTCGTGTACTAGGCTCGTTCTTGGATAGTGTTGTCATGAGAGACACATAGCATTGATGCCAGAAGCCTCAGCACGACAGATAGGGTTACCTGAGTGATGCTGTCACTGCCCCCTCACTGACACCCACACTGTTCCAACCCACTGCAGGCTGTGGACAAAAGCAGCTAGCTGCACAGCTGTGTGTCGCACTGACTAGCTGCTTGATCCACACCGTCACTCTGTTTTAATGAGCTACCGATGACATATGTGTATTTATTAATCTGTTAACTGACACATTCACAAAAGTCTGGCGCTTATCCAAGAGTGCAAATCATATCACTTTTTATGCCTAGCAGTGGACGGAGGCATTATGTTTTAGGCTGGCCGGTCCGAACACACGTCCACAACTTAAAGATATTCAGTTTACTGTCACAGAGGAGTGAAGAAAGTAGAAAATATTCACATTTAAGAAACTGGAAATCAGAGAATTTTGACTTTTTCCATAAAACATGACTCAAACCGATTAATCGATTATCGAAATAGTTGGCGATTAAATTAATAGTTGACAACTAATCGATTAATCATTGCAGCTCTACTGGACAGACATGGGATGTAAACTGCAACTTGACTGGTTGGGCTAAGACATACAACCGCAAGGGGGGGTAATTCTAGTTTACATTGTTTCACCTCTTCTATGGCTGCTGCAGTGACCTAGTCTCACTTGTATTAGTCATAAACACTCTCGTAACCTTTTATCCATTTTTCCATTTAGTGTATTATTTTTATAGTCTCATACACAGCCACACAGCCTCACACTGATAGTTTCCCCTCTGTGCCTGGAACCCTGCTCCCCCTTGTGTGTCTGGATTCCTGTGGGGCTACCGAGCTTAGCGCTGTGATATTAGAGGTGCCAGCATAAACACACAGGCATACACCCGAAAAACAGCCTTGTCCTGTTGGATTATTGCAGCCTAGCCCATCACAAAGAACCACTGTGGACCAAACGAGCCACCCGACAGCTTGCCATCTGCAATCGATTACATTGCCAAATACTTTCTGCCATATCTCCCGCAACTGCTTTCTCTCTCCTTTCATTGGCCTAAAGGCAACACCCAACAGCACAGGGCTAATTTTACACTCTTGGTAAGCATGCTTTTGTGCAGCACTTGCACTCTGTTAGCATAAACAGGACTTATAGTGCAAGATATCCACTAAATATCTATATCTAGGGGATAACCCCAGCCCCAATTTAGGATGTAACGATACACTCACACACGATATGACATCATACTGATGCCACATACGATTCACGCTTTTAAGTTCACCATACGATTTTCTCAACAAAAGAAATTTAACAGAATGAGCAATTTCAATTTCAATTCAATTTTATTTATAGTATCAAATCATAACAAGAGTTATCTCAAGACACTTTACAGATAGAGTAGGTCTAGACCACACTCTGTAATTTACAAATACCCAACAATTCCAGTAATTCCCAGACAAATGACTGAAAGATATTCCTTTATTTATATAAACTGTGCAAAACAACAGATGTGTCCTCATATAAAAAATGCAACTGGAATTGTATTTCTGTCTTAAATAAGAAAAATGAAATAAAAGATTAATGATTAGATTTTTTTTTAAATCTCTTCAAATAAAAACTAAGAAGACATAGTGAGGTCTGAAGTCAAATAAGTGAAATCAAAAGATTTCGCCCTAGGCCGTTTAGAAATTCTCAACCGGTTGTAATCTTTACACATTTCTATGCATTTTTACCTGATTTACGATGCATCGCTACATCCCTAGCCCCAACCCAAGTGTGTAAAATCTATCATTGACCATTCAGCAGCAGTAGTGATAATATGTATGATATTTCCATGGGACCCTTAGCAAGTAATCCTTGTTGACAGTGACAGGCATGGGGAATGGATGGACATGATAAGCTGTGACAGCAGCAGGCGATCTGGGAATTGTCCATGATGCTTCACAGGAGTTCTTTCCAGGCAGACGTAATTAAAAAGTAGAAAACCAGAGTGGAGTTCTGCTTCTTTCTCCACCTTCTCTTTATCTATCTATATATATATATATATATATATATATATATATATTACTATGGGATATTTCATATAACAAGTTGATGACATACGTGCACAAATCTTCTTGCTGCTGCACACAGGCACTCACTCTGGATCATAGCATGTCGCACACTGTGCAGTAGTAAAATACTGCATTGGCTCACACACGTAGGAAGAGAGATTCATTACCTTTGGTCTTTTGACAAAATCCTGAATTTCTCATTTGGATCCTCATCTGGAAACTTCAAAACTGCGATGAACTAAGATGTAGAGCTGCAAAGATTTATCGATTAGTTGTCAACTATTAAAATGAATCGCCAACTATAGAAGTAGAATTTCTCTGATTTTAGCTTCTTAAATGTGAATATCTTTGAGTTGTGGACAAAACGAGACATTTGAGGACGTCATCTTCGGCTTTTGGGGAAACACGAATTGACATTTTTCACAATTTTCTGACATTTTATAGACTGAACAACTAAACAATTAATCGATAAAAAATAATCGTTTAATTCATCGACATTTAAAATAATTGTTAG